>NC_091156.1:19672701-19727291 GCF_040958095.1 Procambarus clarkii
TGTAACTTATTTTCTATGTACTTTCACCTGAATAAACATTATTATAATTATTATTATTATTATCTGTGGTACTGGACACTTTTTGAGGTGTTGATGCGTTCTGGTGTTGGAGTTATGAGGTGTGACTCTGGAGCCTCTGAGGCAGTTGAGTACTGGGAGGTGTAGTTGAGTACTGGGATGTGTAGTTGAGTACTGGGATGTGTTGTTGAGTACTGGGATGTGTTGTTGAGTACTGGGATGTGTTGTTGAGTACTGGGATGTGTTGTTGAGTACTGGGATGTGTTGTTGAGTACTGGGAGGTGTAGTTGAGTACTGGGATGTGTTGTTGAGTACTGGGATGTGTTGTTGAGTACTGGGATGTGTTGTTGAGTACTGGGATGTGTTGTTGAGTACTGAGATGTGTTGTTGAGTATTGGAATGTGTAGTTGAGTACTGGGATGTGTAGTTGAGTACTGGGGTGTGTAGTTGAGTACTGGGGTGTGTAGTTGAGTACTGGGATGTGTTGTTGAGTACTGGGATGTGTAGTTGAGTACTGGGATGTGTAGTTGAGTACTGGGATGTGTAGTTGAGTACTGGGATGTGTAGTTGAGTACTGGGATGTGTAGTTGAGTACTGGAATGCGTAGTTGAGTACTGGGGTGTGTAGTTGAGTACTGGGGTGTGTAGTTGAGTACTGGGGTGTGTAGTTGAGTACTGGGGTGTGTAGTTGAGTACTGGGGTGTGTAGTTGAGTACTGGGGTGTGTAGTTGAGTACTGGGATGTGCAGTTGAGTACTGGGATGTGCAGTTGAGTACTGGGATGTGCAGTTGAGTACTGGGATGTGCAGTTGAGTACTGGGATGTGCAGTTGAGTACTGGAATGTGCAGTTGAGTACTGGAATGTGCAGTTGAGTACTGGAATGTGCAGTTGAGTACTGGAATGTGCAGTTGAGTACTGGAATGTGCAGTTGAGTACTGGAATGTGCAGTTGAGTACTGGAATGTGTAGTTGAGTACTGGAATGTGTAGTTGAGTACTGGAATGTGTAGTTGAGTACTGGAATGTGTAGTTGAGTACTGGAATGTGTAGTTGAGTACTGGAATGTGTAGTTGAGCACTGGAATGTGTAGTTGAGCACTGGAATGTGTAGTTGAGTACTGGAATGTGTAGTTGAGTACTGGAATGTGCAGTTGAGTACTGGGATGTGCAGTTGAGTACTGGGATGTGCAGTTGAGTACTGGGATGTGCAGTTGAGTACTGGGATGTGCAGTTGAGTACTGGGATGTGCAGTTGAGTACTGGAATGTGTAGTCGACTACTGGGATGTGTAGTCGACTACTGGAATGTGTAGTTGAGTACTGGGAGTTGTAGTTGAGTACTGGAATGTGCAGTTGAGTACTGGAATGTGCAGTTGAGTACTGGGATGTGCAGTTGAGTACTGGGATGTGCAGTTGAGTACTGGGATGTGCAGTTGAGTACTGGGATGTGCAGTTGAGTACTGGGATGTGCAGTTGAGTACTGAGATGTGTAATAGAGTACTGAGGTGTGACCTCGATTACTTAGGAGTGTAGCAGTAGAGAGGAAGGTAACAGTACGAGGTGAGAGGGGAAGACTATCAAGGTGAGTGTCCCAAAGCACTTAAGTGTGTATCTAGAGTGCTGAGCACTGTAGTCAAGTGTGCTAAGTTGCACGGCCTAGTTAGGCAAGATGCATGACCTAGTCCTGGGGGATTAGCATGCAGGAGGACGAGTGTGGAGGCCAGTAAGGGTGAGAGAGAGAGGTCCTTAGTGCTCGCTACACTCCAAGAAAGAATCTTAAACATGTACCTTATCATTCAACCAGACTTGACACTTCTTGTGCATTTTCAGTCGTGTCCCAGCCGTATCTGGAGGGGTCACCGCGCCTCCGGAGGGGGCGTCACCGCGCCTCTAGAGGGGGCGTCACCGCGCCTCTAGAGGGGGCGTCACCGCGCCTCTAGAGGGGGGTCACCGCGCCTCTAGAGGGGGGGGTCACCGCGCCACTAGACGGGGGGTCACTGCGCCTCTAGAGCGGGGTCACCGCGCCTCTAGAGGGGGGGTCACCGCACCTCTAGAGGGGTCACCGCACCTCTAGAGGGGTCACCACACCTCTAGAGGGGCCACCACACCTCTAGAGGGGCCACCACACCTCTAGAGGGGGCCACCACACCTCTAGAGGGGGCCACCACACCTCTAGAGGGGGCCACCACACCTCTAGAGGGGGCCACCACACCTCTAGAGGGGGCCACCACACCTCTAGAGGGGGCCACCACACCTCTAGAGGGGGCCACCACACCTCTAGAGGGGGCCACCACACCTCTAGAGGGGCCACCACACCTCTAGAGGGGCCACCACACCTCTAGAGGGGCCACCACACTTCTAGAGGGGCCACCACACTTCTAGAGGGGTCACCACACCTCTAGAGGGGTTACCTCACCTCTAGAGGGCCATCGCACCTCTAGAGGGGATCCACCACACCTCTAGAGGGTCACCTTCAAATGTATGATAATACTCTCCAAAATATCCCATAATATCATACCCCAGAAGAATTAATAGTTTTGTATAAGTGAAGATTACTACCTCCAAGGCATTGAAGTCTCCAATGTTTCTGAAGTAATTATATTTATTCAGTAATTTGTCTCTTGCCTTAACTTACTTTTCATCTTTAAGTCTGAATGAAAGAGGCCATCGCTGAGGTGTGGGGTCCTGGTGTACTGGGGTGTGGGGTCCTGGTGTACTGGGGTGTGGGTCCTGGTGTACTGGGGTGTGGGGTCCTGGTGTACTGGGGTGTGGGTCCTGGTGTACTGAGGTGTGGGTCCTGGTGTACTGAGGTGTGTGGGTCCTGGTGTACTGAGGTGTGGGTCCTGGTGTACTGAGGTATGTGGGTCCTGGTGTACTGGTGTGTGGGTCCTGGTGTACTGGGGTGTGGGGTCCTGGTGTACTGAGGTGTGGGTCCTGGTGTACTGAGGTGTGGGTCCTGGTGTACTGAGGTGTGTGGGTCCTGGTGTACTGGTGTGTGGGTCCTGGTGTACTGAGGTGTGGGTCCTGGTGTACTGGTGTGTGGGTCCTGGTGTACTGAGGTGTGTGGGTCCTGGTGTACTGAGGTGTGGGGTCCTGGTGTACTGAGGTGTGCGGTCCTGGTGTACTCAGGTGTGGGGTCCTGGTGTACTGGGGTGTGGGTCCTGGTGTACTGAAGTGTGCGGTCCTGGTGTACTCAGGTGTGGGGTCCTGGTGTACTGAGGTGTGGGGTCCTGGTGTACTGAGGTGTGCGGTCCTGGTGTACTGAGGTGTGGGGTCCTGGTGTACTGAGGTGTGGGGTCCTGGTGTACTGAGGTGTGGGGTCCTGGTGTACTGAGGTGTGGGGTCCTGGTGTACTGAGGTGTGGGGTCCTGGTGTACTGAGGTGTGGGGTCCTGGTGTACTGGGGTGTGGGTCCTGGTGTACTGAGGTGTGGGGTCCTGGTGTACTGAGGTGTGGGGTCCTGGTGTACTGAGGTGTGGGGTCCTGGTGTACTCAGGTGTGGGTCCTGGTGTACTTAGGTGTGGGTCCTAGTGTACTGGGGTGTGGGTCCTAGTGTACTGGGGTGTGGGTCCCGGTGTACTGAGGTGCGAGTCCCGGTGTACTGAGGTGTGGGTCCCGGTGTACTGGGGTGTGGGTCCTGGTGTACTGGGGTGTGGGTCCTGGTGTACTGGGGTGTGGGTCCTGGTGTACTGGGGTGTGGGTCCTGGTGTACTGGGGTGTGGGTCCTAGTGTACTGGGGTGTGGGTCCTAGTGTACTGGGGTGTGGGTCCTAGTGTACTGGGGTGTGGGTCCTAGTGTACTGGGGTGTGGGTCCTAGTGTACTGGGGTGTGGGTCCTGGTGTACTGGGGTGTGGGTCCTGGTGTACTGGGGTGTGGGTCCTGGTGTACTGGGGTGTGGGTCCTGGTGTACTGGGGTGTGGGTCCTGGTGTACTGGGGTGTGGGTCCTGGTGTACTGACGTGTGGGTCCTGGTGTACTGGGGTGTGGGTCCTGGTGTACTGGGGTGTGGGTCCTGGTGTACTGGGGTGTGGGTCCTGGTGTACTGGGGTGTGGGTCCTGGTGTACTGGGGTGTGGGTCCTGGTGTACTGGGGTGTGGGTCCTGGTGTACTGGGGTGTGGGTCCTGGTGTACTGGGGTGTGGGTCCTGGTGTACTGGGGTGTGGGTCCTGGTGTACTGGGGTGTGGGTCCTGGTGTACTGGGGTGTGGGTCCTGGTGTACTGGGGTGTGGGTCCTGGTGTACTGGGGTGTGGGTCCTGGTGTACTGGGGTGTGGGTCCTGGTGTACTGGGGTGTGGGTCCTGGTGTACTGGGGTGTGGGTCCTGGTGTACTGGGGTGTGGGTCCTGGTGTACTGGGGTGTGGGTCCTGGTGTACTGGGGTGTGGGTCCTGGTGTACTGGGGTGTGGGTCCTGGTGTACTGGGGTGTGGGTCCTGGTGTACTGGGGTGTGGGTCCTGGTGTACTGGGGTGTGGGTCCTGGTGTACTGAGGTGTGGGTCCTGGTGTACTGAGGTGTGGGTCCTGGTGTACTGAGGTGTGGGTCCTGGTGTACTGAGGTGTGGGTCCTGGTGTACTGAGGTGTGGGTCCTGGTGTACTGAGGTGTGGGTCCTGGTGTACTGGGGTGTGGGGTCCTGGTGTACTGGGGTGTGGGTCCTGGTGTACTGGGGTGTGGGTCCTGGTGTACTGGGGTGTGGGTCCTGGTGTACTGGGGTGTGGGTCCTGGTGTACTGGGGTGTGGGTCCTGGTGTACTGAGGTGTGGGTCCTGGTGTACTGAGGTGTGGGGTCCTGGTGTACTGAGGTGTGGGGTCCTGGTGTACTGACTAGGATCCAAGTGTGTGAGTCAAACAACATGACTCCCACAACACAGACCCGGGGCTCTAAGCTGTCACGGACACGGGGCTCTAAGCTGTCACAGACCCGGGGCTCTAAGCTGTCACAGACCCGGGGCTCTAAGCTGTCACAGACCCGGGGCTCTAAGCTGTCACAGACCCGGGGCTCTAAGCTCTCACAGACCCGGGGCTCTAAGCTCTCACAGACCCGGGGCTCTAAGCTCTCACAGACCCGGGGCTCTAAGCTCTCACAGACCCGGGGCTCTAAGCTCTCACAGACCCGGGGCTCTAAGCTCTCACAGACCCGGGGCTCTAAGCTCTCACAGACCCGGGGCTCTAAGCTCTCTCAGACCCGGGGCTCTAAGCTCTCTCAGACCCGGGGCTCTAAGCTCTCACAGACCCGGGGCTCTAAGCTCTCACAGACCCGGGGCTCTAAGCTCTCACAGACCCGGGGCTCTAAGCTCTCACAGACCCGGGGCTCTAAGCTCTCACAGACCCGGGGCTCTAAGCTCTCACAGACCCGGGGCTCTAAGCTCTCACAGACCCGGGGCTCTAAGCTCTCACAGACACGGGGCTCTAAGCTCTCACAGACACGGGGCTCTAAGCTCTCACAGACACGGGGCTCTAAGCTCTCACAGACACGGGGCTCTAAGCTCTCACAGACACGGGGCTCTAAGCTCTCACAGACACGGGGCTCTAAGCTCTCACAGACACGGGGCTCTAAGCTCTCACAGACACGGGGCTCTAAGCTCTCACAGACACGGGGCTCTAAGCTCTCACAGACACGGGGCTCTAAGCTCTCACAGACACGGGGCTCTAAGCTGTCACAGACCCGGGGCTCTAAGCTGTCACAGACCCGGGGCTCTAAGCTGTCACAGACCCGGGGCTCTAAGCTGTCACAGACCCGGGGCTCTAAGCTCTCACAGACCCGGGGCTCTAAGCTCTCACAGACCCGGGGCTCTAAGCTCTCACAGACACGGGGCTCTAAGCTCTCACAGACACGGGGCTCTAAGCTCTCACAGACACGGGGCTCTAAGCTCTCACAGACACGGGGCTCTAAGCTCTCACAGACACGGGGCTCTAAGCTGTCACAGACACGGGGCTCTAAGCTGTCACAGACCCGGGGCTCTAAGCTCTCACAGACCCGGGGCTCTAAGCTCTCACAGACCCGGGGCTCTAAGCTCTCACAGACACGGGGCTCTAAGCTCTCACAGACACGGGGCTCTAAGCTCTCACAGACACGGGGCTCTAAGCTCTCACAGACACGGGGCTCTAAGCTCTCACAGACACGGGGCTCTAAGCTGTCACAGACACGGGGCTCTAAGCTCTCACAGACACGGGGCTCTAAGCTGTCACAGACACGGGGCTCTAAGCTGTCACAGACACGGGGCTCTAAGCTGTCACAGACACGGGGCTCTAAGCTCTCACAGACACGGGGCTCTAAGCTCTCACAGACACGGGGCTCTAAGCTCTCACAGACACGGGGCTCTAAGCTCTCACAGACACGGGGCTCTAAGCTCTCACAGACACGGGGCTCTAAGCTGTCACAGACACGGGGCTCTAAGCTCTCACAGACACGGGGCTCTAAGCTCTCACAGACACGGGGCTCTAAGCTCTCACAGACACGGGGCTCTAAGCTCTCACAGACACGGGGCTCTAAGCTCTCACAGACACGGGGCTCTAAGCTCTCACAGACACGGGGCTCTAAGCTCTCAGACACGGGGCTCTAAGCTGTGACAAGCTCAACATTATTCCTCTTGCCATTATATGCCGGTGCATTAAGGAAGCATTTCCTTCAAAATTCATATCACATATTTACCAAAAGTATATGAAACCCGAAGATACACAACTAAAGACACACATGTAAGCAATCCCAATAGACGCATAACAAGATAGATACATTAACGCAGCCTCTGTTCAGAGTTGCAGCCCCGCTCCTGTGCCAGGTAAGTCCACTACGGGCTCACTATAGCCCGTGCTACTTGGAACTTTTTGCTCCCAGTAGCTGTATCTACAACAACCACCACCTCTTATGGTGGGGTTTGAGGCTCTCACTAGAGCGGCACTATTGACCTCTCAAGCGGTGTTGAGGCCGCCACAGTGGTATACTGACCCACCAACCAGTGTACCTTAGTCCTCGACACTGGCCGGGACTTGTCTAAACTGTCAGTGTATATACACAGAGAAGCAAGGCATACCTCTAGGTGTATATATAGATATATCCCTTCAAGGCGACACTGTTTATCCTGGTGTTCACTGTCCAGGGGCGTGTGTCCAGGGGCGTGTGTCCAGGGGCGTGTAGTGGGCGTGGCTCGTGGGTGGGTCTACCAGACGCAGCTCGTCTCACGGTCCACAGGGACGAGTTTGCTCAGAAGATAAGATAGCGACTGATGCAGTTTGACGCGAGAGTCACGCTTATATACCTGGCTTGCCCCCCCCCCCCCCCTTCCCGCCTGCCAAGCTGGGATCCTCACACACCTGCAACTTTCATCTCACTTCAAGCACTTCCAACACAGTTCGATCCCCCAACACAATTACAAGAAATAGCAGTAACGTATTAAGCACGTCAACGATATTTATATATATATTTTCAGTAATACAATCTTATTTAGAATTGTGGTATGAGCGTGAGGTGAGAGCATGTAGTGTTGAGAAGCGCAGTGAGGAGCTTTACCTCACTTGAGCGAAGGTAGAAGACGTCGAGACACTGAGGGAAGGAAGGTTATTGTGTTGGGAGAGGAAGGCTCCTTTCTCCTGTCTTTTGGGGGGGTACCTCCTGACACTTGTCTCTCACACTCTCCTGATACTTGTCTCTCACACTCTCCCGAGACACACTCCCGAGACTTGTCTCTCTCTCCCGAGACTCTCTCCCGAGACTTGTCTCTCTCTCTCTCTCACACTCTCCTGACACTTGTCTCTCTCTCTCTCACACTCTCCTGACACTTGTCTCACACTCTCCTCAGACACACTCCTGAGACTTGACTCTCACACTCCTGAGAGAGGACTCCGAGATACTCCTTATCCTAGATTCTGAGATACATTTCCGAGACACACTCCTGAGCAAGGATTCTTGAGGCATCACCGTTCGACAGATCCCATACACATTCCATTGATATCAACTCCTAAGACCAGGGAGTCCAACCCTGAGGAAAGAGCTCTGGGGCCAGATTCATGAAAGCACTTACGCAGACACTTACGAACGTGTACATCTTTCCTCAATCTTTGACGGCTTTGGTTACATTTATTAAACAGTTTACAAGCGTGAAAACTTCCCAATCAACTGTTGTTATTGTTATAAACAGCCTCCTGGTGCTTCGGAGCTCATTAACTGTTTAATAATTGTAAACAAAGCCGCCAAAGATTGAGAAAAGATGTACAGGTTCGTAAGTGTTTGCGTAAGTGCTTTCGTGAATCTGACCCCTGGACAAGACGAAGATACAAGCTTGGAGAATAGCTCGTACGATATCCACCTCAGTTTCTACTGTGTCGTACAATATCCAACATATTTATCGTACAATATCCAACATATTTGTCGTACAATATCCATTTAATTTGTTGTACAAATTTATTAACCAAACTCACCGCGTTTATGTTTTCCACATTTTCCTTTCCTATGGATAGTTTTAATTCTATAGTTATACTTTTGCTAATTCTAATCAGATTTTAATTTAGCGTATGAAGAGTACAGTAAAGTTTTAGGTACACTGGGGTCAAAGGTGCCCAACCACTTTGGACTGGACGGTAGAGCAACGGTCTCACTTCGCACAGGTCGGCGTTCAATCTCCGACCAATCAAGTGGTTGGGGCACCATTCCTTTCCACCGTCCCATCCCAAATCCTTAGCCTGACCCCTTCCCAGTGCTATATAGTCGTTACAGATTGGCGCGCTCTCTCCATACCGCTCCTGTGCCAGGTAAGTCCACTACGGGCTCACCTTAGCCCGTGCTACTTGCCCCGCTCCTGTGCCAGGTAAGTCCACTACGGGCTCACCATAGCCCGTGCTACTTGCCCCGCTCCTGTGCCAGGTAAGTCCACTACGGGCTCACCATAGCCCGTGCTACTTGCCCCGCTCCTGTGCCAGGTAAGTCCACTACGGGCTCACCATAGCCCGTGCTACTTGAAACCTTTGGTTCCGAGTAGTTGAATCTAAAAAACAATAAAACAACTTTCCCCCCAACTACTAACCTTGCCAACAGCATCTTCCTCCCGCAGAGAAATAAATAATTTGTTTCCAGTTAACTCTAAATTCTAGAACAGCATTTAAATAACCATTTCTTACTCCAGATGATAAATCAGGTTGGGCGACCTTCACCTATTTTGGAAAATAGATCTATTAGAATATTGTAGGCTATTTTTTTATTATTATTTATTTATGTATGTTATGCCAGTTGCTGGAAGGCTTCTGTGCTGGCGAGGGTTCGAGTCTCCTGGTGGGAAAGTGTTCTAAAGTTGTATGTATGTATTTATATATATACAAGAAGGTACATTGGGATTGTGAGGATTCATAGGATAGTAATTACAATCGAATGATACATTCGATGAACGACCTGAGCTTGTAGTGGAAAAATTCTTTTAAACGCCCTTGACTTTGAAAGCAAATTGTGTCGGAGCGACCTTGACTTGTAAAGCAAATTGTGTCGGAGCGACCTTGACTTGTAAAGCAAATTGTGTCGGAGCGACCTTGACTTGTAAAAACCTTCACCTAAACTTGTTCGTGTTTTTATGCCTGGACTGACCTACAGGTTGAGAGGCACGGATGCTGGACCAGTCGACCAGCAACACGTCTGGTGGGTTCTCAATGTATTAGCTGCATTTAAGTATTAGCTGCGATAAAAAAATTATAAAACTAATTTTTGTTTTCTCCAGAGCTCGTCTCTAACAAGACGGAGAATTAGTTCAGAAAATTGACACGAGCTGGTGCATGAACAACACAGGAGCAGTACAGAGGAATAACAGAAGCTTTTGTGCGCACAACAGACTAACTGTGGGCAATACAGGGACAACAGGGGGTCGTCTCAATCACAACAGAAATAATACAGAGGGTTGCCTCAGGCACAACAGAGAAACAGTACTGAAGGGCAACAAATGTTGTCTCACGCGCAACATGGAATCAATACAAGGTAAGTAAGTAAGTAAGTAAGTAATTATCAAAAGAAGGCACCAAACCGGGAAGGCTGTGTAGCACCGTCAAAGTGTGAAATAATCAGAGGGCGCTAAATATCACCAAGGATGCCAATACGAGAACAAAAACGCTTAAGGCGAACGATATCAAAAGTATCCGATTCACCAAGAATTCTATCGAGAGACAAGTGACCGCGAGGGACGGTCGGAAAGCAAGACACACACTCGTCCTGGAAGTCAGGACATTCAACAAGGGAATCAATACAAATGTGACAACAAAAGCCTCGAAATCTGTCTAATTCAGCATTTGCTCCAGAGGATCATAATTTTCTGTTAAAATATTAAGTTATGCTTCTCTTGCAACCAAGGTGGAGGGAGATACAATGTATCAGGCCCCGAGTCTATGCAGTTTTATCATTGACAGAACACACATATTCTGATGGCAGATGTGCATTGTAGGAGCTCCCAACACTGATAAGCCCCTGAAAGGTTGCAGCGTGTAAGTCTCACATATTATGTTATCTTTCTTACAAACTTATTTCAAGCAGTAGACAGACAGCAGTAGGAATTATGATGTTATCTTCACCACAGGAAGGCTATCAATATACATCATTATGCATGAGAGGTATTTGAGACGATGTGCTAAATTTAATTCAGCATAGTTGCAAGACAGGCAAGAGGCGGTGGCATCCATGTGGTCCCACCAGAGTGGGAGACTAGCGGGGTGCCTCAGGGCTCTGTATTGATCACTTTAATGTCCATTATTAATATTTATGATGTCTGATAATACGATCATCAGTCATGTCCGTAAATTTGCACATTTATATACCGTAAACAAAAGCGGCCATCTTAGGAACTCCCGCCAAACACAAACCGAAACAACGACGTTGGTACAACGTTCGAACAAGTTTTAACACCTCCTGTTATAACAACCAATATAGCAAGTTGTAACAACGTTCTAATACGTCATAAACACGTTAAGCCAAGATTTAACAACTTTATTACAAATTGTAACAAGCGGAAAATAGAGACAGTTTCGGTTTGTGTTTCCAGGGATATACCTGCTGGCAAACTCTGCCCCAGCCAACACAAAGGCATTTAGAGAACATGTTACCCGTATCAGACTCCTCTGGGATCAGTGGCAAGGCCACGACGCCACAAGCCTACTTGACCATCATGAGCCTATGACGTACCAGCAAAACTCAAACTAACGACTGCTAAGCCGTCAGCCACTGCAGAGTGGTGAAGTTACATATAAGTGTAGTCGGAGAATCGTGGTGTTCCTGGTTTGTTGTTAGTGCTAAGTGTCCCTCATTTTGGGGGGAGAAAATATTATATAACTGGTGGAGCTCCTTCAGCTCCACAGAAATCTGACTGAAGCCTTGAAACACTCAGTTCAAAACAGAACTCGTAACAGTTGTATACATTGGACAAACTTTAATTTAAAAGGGTTGTAGGCACATATTGACCAGACCACACACTAGAAGGTGAAGGGACGACACACTTTAGCCACGTTATTGTGACTCATCGCCTGCTTGTAGGCACATATTGGGTCATGGTTCCAGATGAACGGAACATGTTGCCTGCCACCATTAATGAGGTCAACAATTTAGTTATCCCGGAGAAGAACCACCCCATCAAGGGCAAGAACGACCCCAGCCTCCTGAAGCAGAGCCTGTGCCGCACGAGCCCCGGGAGGTGGACGACCCGGTCCCGCACCCAGCCAATAACTATACTCCAGAGCATCGTCTTTCAGTATAGTTTGTTCTCTCAGCGCCCACTGTATAAACTCTCAACTCCGCACGTACAACGCACTCAGTGCACTTGTCAAATGACTGGGGAAGGCTAGGATACTGTGTACTCTGGTAATGACTGGGAGAGGCTAGGATACTGTGTACTCTGGTAATGACTGGGGGAGGCTAGGATACTGTGTACTCTGATAATGACTGGGGGAGGCTAGGATACTGTGTACTCTGGTAATGACTGGGGAACGCTAGGATACTATGTATTCTGGTAATGACTGGGGAAGGCTAGGATACTGTGTACTCTGGTAATGACTGGGGAACGCTAGGATACTGTGTACTCTGGTAATGACTGGGGGAGGCTAGGATACTATGTATTCTGGTAATGACTGGGGGAGGCTAGGATACTGTGTACTCTGGTAATGACTGGGGGAGGCTAGGATACTGTGTATTCTGATAATGACTGGGAGAGGCTAGGATACTGTGTACTCTGGTAAACTTACTCAGGTTCAAGTTGTTGTTCACACAATAGAACCACTGTGGGTATACAGCTCCCTGGAATTCCTCTTGACCGTTGTCTGGTGTGACAAACATTCTCTAAGGTGTACGCTTCCTTGTGACATCTGCTGCAACCTCTCTATAGCTTAGCCTTTGCCCCACATACATGATCTACAGTGTATATCAGTTATCAAGAATCAGATTCAGTATATTTGTTGGATATCATCGGTAAATAAATTAACAGTGGAAGTGACAAATAGTTTATATAAGTAATTATCAAAAGAAGAGGCACCAAACCGGGAAGGCAATGTAGCACCATCAAATGTGCGGAATAATCAGAGGACGCTAAATATCACCAAGGATGTCAATACGAGAAAAGAAACGCATAAGGCGAACGATATCAAAAGTATCCGATTCACCAAGAATTTAATCGAGGGACAATTGACCGTGAGAGATGGTCGGAAAGCAAGACACATGCTCGTCCTGGAAGTCAGAACATGCAACAATGATATGCACGACTGTAAGAGGGACAATACAATTAGGTCAATAAGGAGCAGGGCGGCGCTCCATTAAGTGTCTGAGTTAAGCGTGTATGGCCAATACACAGCCTCGCCAGAGCCGCTTCCCATCGCTGGTTACGGTGGTAGGAGGACGGCCATGAGGACACACTACTCTTAAGAGTACGCAGTTTGTTACCAGTAACAGGAGACCAACAATCCTGCCAACGGGTAAGGATGGAGGAATGAATAACTGGGTAAAAGTCGGAATAAGGGATACCTTTACGGGAGATGGGACAAGCGCGGACAGCTTCCCTAGCGGCAGCGTCCACACGCTCATTTAAAGAGAAACCAATATGGCTGGGAACCCAGTAAAACTCAACTGACTTAAATTTACTGGAAATAAGAAACAGCCAATGTTGAATCAACAACCACTGGATGGAAACAGTGGTTTCCGAAACAAAAGAAAAGAATCAGCCGTCTGCCGGTGGCGGTGTCTCTTCCAGGCTGCAGCTTACAGCTGACAGCCCGAGCACAGTCCACATTCCACCAGGAAACACACTTCCGCGTTCCCCGAGAGGAAGAAGGAGGAATAGAGCGGAGGGCAGCGTCGAAGATGATGTCATGAAAAAGGAGGAGATTGCAAGGGAGAGGCAGAATGGAGAGGTCGGAGAGAGCAGCACGGAGGGTAAATAAGTTCCAGTCTGCCTTAGCAAACTGTCACCAAGGGAAGGAGAGGGGAGGGTGAAAAGAGAAAAAGGTAACAAGGATGGGGAAATGATCCTGCCATGGAGGTCATCAAGAACCCGCCACGTGAAATCCTAGTAAAGAGACGACGAGCAGAGAGAAAGATCAAGACAGGAAAGGGTGCGAGTCCGAGAGTCCAAACGAATAGGTTCACCATAATTCAGAAGAGACAGGGAAGAAGAAAGGATGAACGGTTCGAGAAGTCGGCCCCGGGTGTTTGTCAGAACAACACCCCAGAGGGTGTGTCGACAATTGAAATCACCCAGCAGGAGCACAGGCTCTGGCAAGGAGTAAAGAAGGTGTTTAAGATCGGGAAGAGAAAGCGGGACATTTGGGGGGAGATAAATGGAACAAACTGTGTACCATTTATGCACAAAAACACGTGAAGCAGAACAGTGGAGAGATGACTGAATACGCAGGGGGGGACGAAGAGAACATCAGAACGAATCAAGAGAGCAGAAGAGTTCTCCCCCCCCCCAGCTTTTGCTGGGGGGGGAAGAGAAAGGAATAGCCACGGAAGCGACCAGGACGAGCACCAAGCATCGGCTCCTGGCGACAAACACAAAGGGGCAAAACTGTAAAATCAGAAGTTGGAATTCATGGAAATTGGCGTAATAACCACGAAGATTCCATTGAAGAATACACATTGGCAAAAAGAGAAAGGACAGCAACATAGAACAATGAAGAAAGGTTAAAAGGGAACACAGCACGTCAAAGAAGCGCAGGATCAGGGTCTGCGAAGTCAGGGTTAGGGGGTATGGGTAAACTGAGTAAGGATGGAGGGAAGGGAGCGGGAGTACAGACCAGAGGGGGACGAGCAGGGTCCAGTGGAGGAGGAGACAACCGAGGGTCAAGGACAGCAAGAGGGTTGGGGGGGCAGAACCGGGGAACGCACCTCAGTAAGGGCTGCAACTGAGAGGGAAGTGGGGTCCAAAGAAACCTCAGTAGCAGGAACAGGGGGCGTGACCACCGAAACGAGAGGGGATGGAGTGAGAGAGTCAGAGGTAGGGGACGAGGAAGAAAGTGAAGCCTTCTTACCCGCTGGGGAGGAGGAAGGAAATGAGCCAGGCTTTCGCTTCTGACTCAAAGAGACAGGCGTCCCGGCACCAACGTACTGGGCAACAGATTCAAGCATCTCAACAGGAGAAGAAGAACGAGAGCAAACACAATGACCGCTGGGAAAGTGATGGACATCAGCCCGCACAGACAGGTGGCGTGGAGAGCTAAGAGACGGAGGAGAAGGATAGGAAGGAGGATCGGAGGGAGACGAGGAAGACAACACAGGAGACATGACAGACTGGGTAGAAAAAAGGGGGGAACTCCAAACAGAGAACCATGAGGGGATGACCCTTCGGGATAGAACCTAAACGAACAGAGGTGGTGGTGGTGGGCGTGACTGTGTCCAAGGCCTGGAAACGGTTGTGAGACTGAGGAAGGTGGGAAGAACGAGGAGAGGAAGAGCGCAACACGCGAGCATAAGAGACGCCAGCAAAAGGTGGGAGACAGCGAACTTGGCGCCTCGTCTCAGGAAAAGACAAACGTTCCCGGTGCTTCAAGGTGAGGACGGCTGCCTCAAGTTTGTAGTGTACACACGGGTGGGGGAAGAAGGTAGGGTGGGCCTCATGCAATTGAGGCAGCAAGTCTGGAGAGAAGTGCACTCTGACTTAGAGTGACCTTCGTCCCCACATGGGACAGAGAGAGAGAGTATTGGAGCATCGGAGGGCACCCACATGCCTAAACCTCCAGCACTTATTACAGAGCCGAGGAGAGGGAATGTACTCCTGGACGGAGCACCTGGCACCAGCAAGAATGACAGAGGGCGGAAGGGTCCTACCATCAAAGGTAATCTTCACAACCTGAAGGGGGTTGACGGCGACGACCACGAGGGGAACGAGTAAACGTGTTTATCTGGAGGACAGAATGCCCTTGGGCTTCGAGGATATGCCGAATATCATCGTGGCAGTCCTGCAGATTCCAAACACCGGTCGCAACATGGGGCGGGAGAAGAATAGTGCCAACACTGGCATTCAACCGAGCGTTCTTTGAGACCGAACAGGGGTCTCGCCAAGGCAGGATAAGGCAGCCAAGCGGGAAGCTGCATCCTGAGAAGGAGCAGCAACGACATGTGTAACGAGACGGGTGGGGTTGAAGGTAACAGAGGCACCTACGGAATCAACAAGATGCCTATGGAGGGAGAAATCGTCAGGAGGCATAGAATCAAGAGGGAGGAGATAAAAGTATTTGGCCCACGAAGCGGAACCAAACAAGGCTTGATACGCATCAGTACGAGAAGGAATCGAGCGAGTGCAGCCGTGGCACGGACGGCGTTGAGAACCCCCAGAGAGAGGGATTAAAAGGCACAGTAGTCACAACGAGACACTGAGCCGTGCCAGGGGACGAGGTGGTCACCACTGGGGGCTCGTGGCTCGACCCAACCACAGAGAAGGGAGGGGAGCCGAGGGAACTAGTCAGGAGGGTCAAAGGAGGAGCAAGGTCGGGGCCCAACGCAGCTGGGGGCTACAGAGCCCGGTCTTCCAATACAGTCTGACTCGGGGGCTTGGTCACCCACCCCACGAGCCTGAGAGGGTATAAGAGGAACATTCATAGACAAATACGAAAAGAAACACTTCCATTCACGAATGTGCCCCCACACCCACCATGGAGCCACAATTAGAGGCAGGACACCCAACAAAAAGCTACCGCCGATCATGCCGGGGCCTCCTAGGGGTGCGTCGTGAGTGTGCGTCGTGAGTATACGCCCCACAAACAAAACCTTAAGAACCGTCAGTCCGTCGAGATCGGGTTCAGTGATGAAAGGGGGATTGACAATAAAAGGGTCCCCTCGATCGAGACGTTGGGTACTACAGTTCTACGGGTGCAAGAGTATGCCTCCTCAAACACCTGGACGTCAAAACAAAAGAATGATCAAAACAGGCACAAGGTCAGCAGGAAATAACAACGAGAAAGAAGAGGAGGTGGGGGGGGGGAGAAAAACGAAACAAAAGGAAAAGGCGTCCAGCAAAATTTGTGAGGACAGCAACAGGAGCACAAGGCTACAAAAGGACAGGGGACCGCCCCAAGGAGCCTCACACTCCGGCAGCCGCCCACCAAGCCCCCCTCACGGCAGCAACGAGCTGGACAGGGAGGGGGTACTTTAAAGTAATGCACTAATTAATTACATTGGTGTAATTAATTACATTAATTAGTGCACTACTGTAATGCATTATAAACATTGTCCTGAGTGACAAACTGAGCATTATAATTTAACAAAATTAATGATAATTAAAAAAAGCTGCCTAGAATACTTTATCTATACGTTGAGTTAGTTTTGTTCTGAGTATCGATATTAGGTGTTTTTTATAATTATTTTGACTGCTAATGTTTCAATGAATTATTTTATTATTTGCCTATTCCAGTTTATTAGAGTTAAAAGGCAATTACTATAATCTTATCTTGAGGTTATCTTAAGATTATTTCAGGGCTTAGCGTCCCCGCGGCCCGGTCCTCGACCAGGCCTCCTTTTTGTTGCACCCCCCCCCCCAGGAAGCAACTCGTAGCAGCTGTCTAACTCCCAGATATTTATTTACTGCTAGGAGAACAGAGGCATCAGGGTGAAAGAACTCCACAACTTGCTCACTGTTTCATTCATCTATATGTAGGTTAAGTAGCTCTACAAAGCTCTCCGCACTGGATGGATCTCACAGCCACTCTTGACAGTCAATAACGGTCTAAGATTGTTAGCCAAAGTCAAGCTGCAACTCTACTAATCCTTCACTATCCGACGTAATTCACCTCCCAAAGGTTCACCAGGTTCATCCTTACGTCTTCTCAGAGGTCTTCTGCTCTTTATATGGCTCGATTTGGTGAGCGTCTGCGAATTTCTGCACAAATTCTGAAGCAAACCTTGGTGCGTCCTGCCGTGATGATGGACGGGATAAGTGTCGCATCTCGAGCCAATGTCGCTGCCCTTCTCAATGACATGACATCAGGTCACCCGTTGGTTGGTCCTTGCTTTCAACTTGCCGCCAATCATATCCTTCCTGCACATCTGGGATTGTTGGTGTCGTTGCACTCCGGGTTCATACCATGAACCCCGACACCTCCAAGCTCCCCTTCTCCCGCTCCTTTGCAAACCAAGGGCAGACCTCAGGTGTCAACGGCCAGGGTTTCCGCCGCTCCTTCCTCAGTGTATCGTTTTTACGTCGCTTCTGAAGCTCTTCGCTCTTCTTTATCTATTGTGAGCCCTTAAAATTTCGGTCCCACGTTCCTCCAGAGCCCTCCCTACCGCCGAAGGGAGAGCTCAGAAGGGCTCCCCAGCCACCCTCCTCTCACCCGCTCTCCTTCTGCCTCCCTGCCTGAGAGAGCAGCAGCTCTTTTGCTTTACCTCGGGGCTACCTCACCCATGTCTGCCAAAACCGTATACCAGGACTCTGTCCTTCCTTCCTTCCTTCCCGGCGGATCAGAAGGCATTAGTCCGTCTCCCAGCTTCCTCCTCCGTTTTTGTTCCTGCATCTACACTTTCTGTAGCCAGCCGCCTGACCTAGGTGTAGAGTGGAGGCACTGGTCGAGGGGTGGTGGAGGCACTGGGCGAGGGGTGGAGGTGGTACTGGGCGAGTGGTGGTGGAGGTACTGGGCGAGTGGTGGTGGAGGTACTGGGTGAGCGGTGGTGGAGGTACTGGGTGAGCGGTGGTGGAGGTACTGGGTGAGCGGTGGTGGTGGTACTGGGTGAGCGGTGGTGGTGGTACTGGGTGAGCGGTGGTGGTGGTACTGGGTGAGCGGTGGTGGTGGTACTGGGTGAGCGGTGGTGGTGGTACCGGGTGAGCGGTGGTGGTGGTACCGGGTGAGCGGTGGTGGTGGTACCGGGTGAGCGGTGGTGGTGGTACCGGGTGAGCGGTGGTGGTGGTACCGGGTGAGCGGTGGTGGTGGTACCGGGTGAGCGGTGGTGGTGGTACCGGGTGAGCGGTGGTGGTGGTACCGGGTGAGCGGTGGTGGTGGTACCGGGTGAGCGGTGGTGGTGGTACCGGGTGAGCGGTGGTGGTGGTACCGGGTGAGCGGTGGTGGTGGTACCGGGTGAGCGGTGGTGGTGGTACCGGGTGAGCGGTGGTGGTGGTACCGGGTGAGCGGTGGTGGTGGTACCGGGTGAGCGGTGGTGGTGGTACCGGGTGAGCGGTGGTGGTGGTACCGGGTGAGCGGTGGTGGTGGTACCGGGTGAGCGGTGGTGGTGGTACCGGGTGAGCGGTGGTGGTGGTACTGGGTGAGCGGTGGTGGTGGTACTGGGTGAGCGGTGGTGGTGGTACTGGGTGAGCGGTGGTGGTGGTACTGGGTGAGCGGTGGTGGTGGTACTGGGTGAGCGGTGGTGGTGGTACTGGGTGAGCGGTGGTGGTGGTACTGGGTGAGCGGTGGTGGTGGTACTGGGTGAGCGGTGGTGGTGGTACTGGGTGAGCGGTGGTGGTGGTACTGGGTGAGCGGTGGTGGTGGTACTGGGTGAGCGGTGGTGGTGGTACTGGGTGAGCGGTGGTGGTGGTACTGGGTGAGCGGTGGTGGTGGTACTGGGTGAGCGGTGGTGGTGGTACTGGGTGAGCGGTGGTGGTGGTACTGGGTGAGCGGTGGTGGTGGTACTGGGTGAGCGGTGGTGGTGGTACTGGGTGAGCGGTGGTGGTGGTACTGGGTGAGCGGTGGTGGTGGTACTGGGTGAGCGGTGGTGGTGGTACTGGGTGAGCGGTGGTGGTGGTACTGGGTGAGCGGTGGTGGTGGTACTGGGTGAGCGGTGGTGGTGGTACTGGGTGAGCGGTGGTGGTGGTACTGGGTGAGCGGCGGTGGTGGTACTGGGTGAGCGGCGGTGGTGGTACTGGGTGAGTGGCGGTGGTGGTACTGGGTGAGTGGCGGTGGTGGTACTGGGTGAGTGGCGGTGGTGGTACTGGGTGAGTGGCGGTGGTGGTACTGGGTGAGTGGTGGTGGTGGTACTGAGTGAGTGGTGGTGGAGGTACTGGGTGAGTGGTGGTGGAGGTACTGGGTGAGTGGTGGTGGAGGTACTGGGTGAGTGGTGGTGGAGGTACTGGGTGAGTGGTGGTGGAGGTACTGGGTGAGTGGTG
Organism: Procambarus clarkii; assembly: GCF_040958095.1. NCBI lineage: Eukaryota > Metazoa > Arthropoda > Malacostraca > Decapoda > Cambaridae > Procambarus > Procambarus clarkii. The sequence goes on from NC_091156.1 coordinate 19,692,236, forward strand.
GTGGAGGTACTGGGTGAGTGGTGGTGGAGGTACTGGGTGAGTGGTGGTGGAGGTACTGGGTGAGTGGTGGTGGAGGTACTGGGTGAGTGGTGGTGGAGGTACTGGGTGAGTGGTGGTGGAGGTACTGGGTGAGTGGTGATGGAGGTACTGGGCGAGTGGTGGTGGAGGCACTGGGCGAGTGGTGGTGGAGGCACTGGGCGAGTGGTGGTGGAGGCACTGGGCGAGTGGTGGTGGAGGCACTGGGCGAGTGGTGGTGGAGGCACTGGGTGAGTGGTGGTGGAGGCACTGGGTGAGTGGTGGTGGAGGCACTGGGTGAGTGGTGGTGGAGGCACTGGGTGAGTGGTGGTGGAGGCACTGGGTGAGTGGTGGTGGAGGCACTGGGTGAGTGGTGGTGGAGGCACTGGGTGAGTGGTGGTGGAGGCACTGGGTGAGTGGTGGTGGAGGCACTGGGTGAGCGGTGGTGGAGGCACTGGGTGAGTGGTGGTGGAGGTACTGGGTGAGCGGTGGTGGAGGTACTGGGTGAGCGGTAGTGGTGGTACTGGGTGAGCGGTAGTGGTGGTACTGGGTGAGTGGTGGTTGTGGTACTGGGTGAGTGGTAGTGGTGGTACTGGGTGAGCGGTAGTGGAGGTACTGGGTGAGCGGTAGTGGTGGTACTGGGTGAGCGGTAGTGGAGGTACTGGGTGAGCGGTAGTGGAGGTACTGGGTGAGCGGTAGTGGTGGTACTGGGTGAGCGGTAGTGGTGGTACTGGGTGAGCGGTAGTAGAGGTACTGGGTGAGGAGTGCCAAGAGGTTAAGTTACACGGTGAATGTGTCAGACAACAACAGGCAGATTACACTCTTGTGTTGTGACAAAATATTACTGAACTGTAAAGCGTGTTTGAGGGAGTGTGAATGTATTTGTGAGTGAGGCGGCAGATGACACCTTAACGTATTCTTGGCAGCGTTCCAGGGGAAGGTAGCGGGGCCCTCTGCTGTGATTCAGCGCATCTAAGACAGTGAGAAGGACACGGAGCCTCCCCTGTCACTAGGGAACCTTTATTCTGAGTTCACAAAGGCGGCCTTTGGTTAGAAGGGAGAATTTTATGTGGGTTTAGTCAAGGACATGTAGACCGTGAACTAACGACAATATTTGTCTATTCTTTTTACATATGCCTTTAGGATCGGGCTTTAGCTATTGGACCCAGCCTATTTCACCGAATCCTGACTTAACCTGCTAATATATATTTCAGGAAGCTATGAACGGACTTGGCTTAAACGGGCCCACTACTCTGATACAAACAAAACTATTGATGTCCTCAGTTGCATACTCTAGAGGAGCTCTCGTGTAGGTGATGCATAGTGAAAGTCAACTTATTTAGGTTTCTGAATACTGCACAAAAACCACATTAAAGTGATCACGTTAGTGCGATTTCCTGGTGCGTTAGAAAATAAGCGTTGGGGATAGAACTCCTGGACCACAGCCAGAGTGCATGGGGACACTACTGGACCACAGCCAGAGTGCATGGGGACACTACTAGACCACAGCCAGAGTGCATGGGGGACACTCCTGGACCACAGCCAGAGTGCATGGGGACACTCCTGGACCACAGCCAGAGTGCATGGGGGACACTCCTGGACCACAGCCAGAGTGCATGGGGACACTACTGGACCACAGCCAGAGTGCATGGGGACACTACTGAACCACAGCCAGAGTGCATGGGGGACACTCCTGGACCACAGCCAGAGTGCATGGGGGACACTCCTGGACCACAGCCAGAGTGCATGGGGACACTACTGGACCACAGCCAGAGTGCATGGGGGACACTACTGGACCACAGCTAGAGTGCATGGGGACACTCCTGGACCACAGCCAGAGTGCATGGGGGACACTCCTGGACCACAGCCAGAGTGCATGGGGACACTACTGGACCACAGCCAGAGTGCATGGGGGACACTACTGGACCACAGCCAGAGTGCATGGGGACACTCCTGGACCACAGCCAGAGTGCATGGGGACACTACTGGACCACAGCCAGAGTGCATGGGGACACTACTGGACCACAGCCAGAGTGCATGGGGGACACTACTGGACCACAGCCAGAGTGCATGGGGACACTACTGGACCACAGCCAGAGTGCATGGGGACACTACTGGACCACAGCCAGAGTGCATGGGGACACTACTGGACCACAGCCAGAGTGCATGGGGGACACTCCTGGACCACAGCCAGAGTACATGGGGGACACTACTGAACCACAGCCAGAGTGCATGGGGGACACTACTAGACCACAGCCAGAGTGCATGGGGGACACTACTGAACCACAGCCAGAGTGCATGGGGGACACTACTGGACCACAACCAGAGTGCATGGGGGGACACTACTGAACCACAGCCAGAGTGCATGGGGGACACTACTGGACCACAGCCAGAGTGCATGGGGGACACTACTGGACCACAGCCAGAGTGCATGGGGGGACACTACTGAACCACAGCCAGAGTGCATGGGGGACACTACTGGACCACAGTCAGAGTGCATGGGGGACACTACTGGACCGCAGCCAGAGTGCATGGGGGACTACTGGACCACAGTCAGAGTGCATGGGGGACACTACTGGACCACAGCCAGAGTGCATGGGGGACTACTGGACCACAGCCAGAGTGCATGGGGACACTACTGGACCCCAGCCAGAGTGCATGGGGGACACTCCTGGACCACAGCCAGAGTGCATGGGGGACACTCCTGGACCACAGCCAGAGTGCATGGGGGACACTCCTGGACCACAGCCAGAGTGCATGGGGGACACTACTGGACCACAGTCAGAGTGCATGGGGGACACTCCTGGACCACAGCCAGAGTGCATGGGGGACACTACTGGACCACAGCCAGAGTGCATGGGGACACTACTGGACCACAGCCAGAGTGCATGGGGGACACTCCTGGACCACAGCCAGAGTGCATGGGGGACTACTGGACCACAGTCAGAGTGCATGGGGGACACTACTGGACCACAGCCAGAGTGCATGGGGACACTACTGGACCACAGCCAGAGTGCATGGGGGACACTCCTGGACCACAGCCAGAGTGCATGGGGGACACTACTGAACCACAGCCAGAGTGCATGGGGGACACTACTAGACCACAGCCAGAGTGCATGGGGGACACTCCTGGACCACAGCCAGAGTGCATGGGGGACACTACTGAACCACAGCCATAGTGCATGGGGGACACTACTGGACCACAGCCAGAGTGCATGGGGGACACTACTGAACCACAGCCAGAGTGCATGGGGGACACTCCTGGACCACAGCCAGAGTGCATGGGGGACACTACTGAACCACAGCCAGAGTGCATGGGGGACACTACTGGACCACAGTCAGAGTGCATGGGGGACACTACTGGACCACAGTCAGAGTGCATGGGGGACACTACTGGACCACAGCCAGAGTGCATGGGGGACACTACTGAACCACAGCCAGAGTGCATGGGGGACACTACTGGACCACAGTCAGAGTGCATGGGGGACACTACTGAACCACAGCTAGAGTGCATGGGGGACACTACTGAACCACAGTCAGAGTGCATGGGAGACACTACTGGACCACAGTCAGAGTGCATGGGGGACACTACTGGACCACAGCCAGAGTGCATGGGGGACACTACTGGACCACAGCCAGAGTGCATGGGGGACACTACTGGACCACAGCCAGAGTGCATGGGGGACACTACTGGACCACAGCCAGAGTGCATGGGGGACACTACTGAACCACAGCCAGAGTGCATGGGGGACACTACTGAACCACAGCCAGAGTGCATGGGGGACACTACTGAACCACAGCCAGAGTGCAGGGGGGACAATGTGTGAAACCTTGACTAGGTTTCACTGGATGCCTCAGGAACCCTAAGATTCATATAATCCCCGGTTGCCTTGCTTTTTTGCGTGTCGTGGTACAGTGGTTATGGTGTGTACTTGGCGTACCCTGTGTGCAGGTTCGAATCTTATCCAAGGCTCCTCCTGATTTTCTCATTGCTGCTGATGATAATATAATAAAGTAACAATAATAATAATTAATAATACTATTATTATTATTATTATTATTATTATTATTATTATTATTATTATTGGGACGTAGTTATAATTACAGTAAAAGTATTATTACGTTATAAGTCTCTTAGATAGTACGGTAGTGTCCAAGATACAGAGTATCTTGGATACTAGGTATCCTAGACACTTGGTATCTTGGTCACCAGGTATCTTGGTCACTAGATATCTTGGCTACTATATATCTTGGACACTGTGACACTAGGTATCCTGGACACTTTATCTGTTACTTGATGTATTTCATAAAAAGCACATAAATGTGGCATGTACCACGTGAACCGTGGGCGCTGGGACAGTACCGTGGGCGCTGGGACAGTACCGTGGGCGCTGGGACAGTACCGTGGGCGCTGGGACAGTACCGTGGGCGCTGGGACAGTACCGTGGGCGCTGGGACAGTACCGTGGGCGCTGGGACAATACCGTGGGCGCTGGGACAGTACCGTGGGCGCTGGGACAGTACCGTGGGCGCTGGGACAGTACCGTGGGCGTTGGGACAGTACCGTGGGCGCTGGGACAGTACCGTTTTCCGGTGGCAGGTGTGTCCAACCTGACACTGTCGTCCAGATGTGTACAGCTGTAATGTCATCTTGTAAACAATTTTGCTTTCACTTTCCGCAGCTTCTCTTAAGACATCTCCCTACTGTCTTGTGATCTCTCATCTCTCCCCAGCATCTCTCCCAGTACCAGCCTCACCAGCATTCCCAGTTCCTGCCTCACCAGCATCCCCAGTACCTGCTTCACCAACATTCCCCAGTCCCCGTCTCACTGCTGCATTATGGCTCTCATGATCGTGTTTAGACTCAACAGACACCAGCTCGTCCTCTCGAGTGGTCACAACGTCACAAAAATGCCGTACTAATTTGTCCGAACATAACCCAGGGCTCACGATTAGAAAACGGGACAGCTCGTCAATTTTGCGAGCCGCTATGCTTAATAGTAAATTATATTTTGGCCGTAGAGGATTTATACATAAAATTATATGTAGTATTTGCGCAGTGCATAATTAATCAATCAAAAGAAGGCACCAACCCGGGAAGGCTTTATATAGCACCGTCAACTGTGTGGGATAATCAGAGCGCTAAATATCACTAAGGAGGCCAGTACGAGAACAAAAACGCATAAGGCGAACGGTATCAAAGGTATCCGATTCATTAAGGAGTCAATCGAGGGACAAGTGACCGCGAGGGACGGTCGGGAAGCAAAACACACATTCGTCCTGGAAGTCAGGACATTCAACAAGGATATGCACGACCGTCAGAGGGGACAATGCAGTTTGGACAATAAGGAGCAGGGCGGCGATCCATTAAGTGACCGTGAGTTAAGTGTGTATGGCCAATACATAACCTCGCCAGAGCCGTTTCCCACCGCCGGTTACGGTGGTAGGAGGACGGCCACGGAGACACCACTCTTGAGAGCACGCAGTTTGTTACCACTAACAGAAGACCAACAACTCTGCCAATAGGCAAGGATGGAAGAATGATTTACTGGGTAGAAATCGGAATAAGGAACTTCTTTACGGGAGATGGGACAAGTTCGGATAGCTTCCTTAGCGGCAGCGTCCCACGCTCACTTAAGGACACACCAATATGGGTGGGAACCCAGCAAAACTCCACTGTCTTAAATCTACTGGAGATAAGAAACAGCCAATGTTGAATTTCTAATACCATAGGATGGACATGGTTAAAGGACTCCAGAGCCATGAGGACACTGCGAGAGTCAACTACAACATCAAAGGAAGATTGACAGCGAGAAAGCAGTTGACGAAGCACATAAAATCATCACCAGTCGACACATGGTGCGGGAGAATAACTGTGCCAATGCTGGCATTTAACTGGACATTTTTGGAGATCCGAACAGTGATCTCCCCAATGCAGGATAACGAGACTAAGCAGTCAGCTGCTTGCTGAGACGGGGCTGCAACAACACGTGTACCAGTACGGGTGAGATTAAAAGTGACAGGTATCCACCGATTCAACAAGGTGCTTATTAATGAATAAATCATCAGGACGTGTAGAAACAACATGATTGAGATCCAAATACTTAGTCCATGTAGTAGGACCAAACAAAGCTTGGAATGTATTAGAACTGGAAGGAATCATGCGAGTGTGGAGAGGACGGTACCGGGTACCCCCAGTAACTGAGTGGGGTAAAAGGCGTAGTTGTTACAATGAGTGATGGAGCCACTCCAGGGATCAGGTAGTCACCACTGGGGGCATGGGGCTCAACCTTGCCACATAGGTGGGAGGGGAGCAGAGAGGGGTAGTCGGAAGGGTCAGGGAAGCAGCTTGGTCTGGACCCAATGAAGCGGGGGCTACAGAGACCAGCCTTCCATCACAGTCTGACTCGGCGGCCTGGTCGCCCTCCCCACAAGCCTGGGAAGTTGAGAGAGGGTCAGTCATCGGCATATAAACTAACAGATAAAAATTAATCCACGAATAAGCCCCCATACCCACCATGGAGCCACAATTAAAGAATAGGACACCCAAAAAGATGCTTTCATCCCCACCCCCCCACGGGTGCATCGTGGGTATACACTCCCGCAATCACTACCTTAAGAACCGTCAGTCCGTCGAGATCGGGTTCAGCAATGAAGGCGAGGATTGACAATAAAAGCGTATCCTCGCTCGACAACATCAGGTACCACAGTTCTATGGGTGAGAGTGTGCTCCTCCCCAAACACCCGGGCGTCAAAACAGAAGACGACGTCTGAAAGAATAATCAAGAATGGCAAAAAAGTCGGCGGGAAATAACAGTCAGAAAGAAGAGGGGAGGGAGAGGAAAAATGAAACATAAGGAAGAGGAAACGGCATCCAGCACAATTAGTGAAGACAGCAGCAGGATCATAAGGCTACAAAAGGACAGAGGACCGTCCCATGGAGCATCACACTCCGGCGGCCGCCCACCCGCCCCTCACGACGCCCACGGGCTGGAAAGCGAGGGGTCATGCAGTGTATAATTATCTGATCATTAAGGATAACATATAGTGTCTCGGCACCTGTGTTCCTATTGTAAGGTGTCTTCAACCTTCACAATATAATTAATAATAATATAATGCATTGTGTCGGGGGACAGGCAGCCAGAGTGTATTCATACACGTTAGGCTTATATCGAGGTACAACCCCCCCCCCCCCTCCTCCAACCCCACAACAAGTTAAGTCCTGAGTACTACTTACTGCAAGGTGAACAAGCACATAGGGTGACAGGAAATGTGCCAAACCATTTATGTCCCGCCCGGGATTCGAACCCGGAATTCTCGATTGTGCGTCGAAGAAGAACCCGACTGTACCACCGGGATATCACTATCTTGAGGATATATTTGAGATAATATGGCATCAAGCCAAAAGGAATTATAGACCACACAGCAACACGCCCCAGAGCACTCGCCCAATACTTTATACGGGAGTGAAAGTTGCTAGAAAATGCCAAATAATTCAGGGATTACGTGTTTTTCCTCCATGCGGGAGATGTGTGTGTGTGCCTGTCATAGAGGGCCTGGACAGTCATGGGGCGGTGATGGCTCTCCACACCTTCCCTCTCAACTGTGGTCGTCACTCACACTGAAAAGACGTCTGGAATCATGCTGTTGTGACGCGTCATTGTGTTGTTCAAGACGACAGCTCCTGTGTCAGCGAGTCTGTGACAGCCTGAGAATGCTGTCGTCTTTTTCAGCGTCTCGGCGCCAGTTGGTCCTCGTCTCCTGCGTCAACGTATCGGCTCTACGACATCTGTTTCCAGCCAACGGTTATAGCTTCAGGAAAATTTCCGCCACAGGAAAACGTTTTGGCAACGTATCCATTCACCTGATGCAACTATTCTAGACAGTACCAAAGAGTGTGATAACTATTGTGTACTCCCACACTCATCCTGTGAGCGGTACTGCAAAAACATTACAGAGGGCACAAGACGTCTTAATCAGACCTCAGTGGATGTGAATTGTAAGGTTTTTAATATTTATCTGCACAATTTGTAATTAATTATAATAACCAGTAACAAACTTCTTGCACTGCAACTGCTATGGAAGTTGCAGTGCAGTCCATTCAGTGTGCAACACTGGATGGAAGTCACTTTGTTAATACTGAAATTATTTGATGCTACGGGGTGAGAGTCTTTAAGGTTATGGCGTTCACGGCTTCTGTTATCACATTCATATTCCTTTATCTAGAAGAAGCGCTGTCACTCAAATCATCAGCTGTAGTCATAAAAGGTTGTACATTTATGTTTGCCAGTTTACGACTGTATAATATAGATTCACATTTATATTTAGAACCTTTTTTTGACTGTTTTATAGGATTTATTACAGATGTGGCGGGAGTGAACAGGTGTACAGTCGTTGTTAACGTGTATATTTTCCAATTAGAGCGATGAGACTTGGCAAAATATAATAATTCTAATTTTATGTTATATAATATGAATATGACAATATGAAGAATTATCTTAATCTGTTTCTCTTTGTGTACCTAACTTAGACGCAAGCCGAGTTATGAAGGTTGTATGCGTGCGTTCGTGATTTGTTTCTCGGATGGGTATGGAGGCAACATACTGTGTCAGAGTAGCTTGTTATCCCTCGCTTCTCTCCGGCCCTGATTGCTAGTACTGCAGTAGCGTCTGGCAGGTGACGGTGTCGCTTGGTATGAGACGGGTGTTGAGAGAGACGTTGGAGAACCCTGGCATTATGTGGGGGTCTGTGGATCGTCTCTCATTTCCTGTCCAAGTACGGGAAGACACTTGAGGCTTGCAGAAAGGTTTTGGTCACCTCAGTTGTGGGATATTCGTTGTTTTGTAGAGCAGCTCAGCGTGCCAGAGGTTGTCAAAGGCTGTTCTCCTTCACTAGCTGTGATTGAAGGTTTACTGTGCTTGTGGATACCATAGACAGCAGGGAAAGCATTTATGACTGGTTCAGTAATTATAGGGAAATATACTCACATTTCTTGTGTTTTGTTAGAGTAATAGGTATTGCTCACGCCTCCATACCTCACCAGTGATTTGGGCCGGGTTCGAGTCCTGGGCAGGAAGGGTCAACTGCGGCACCGATCCTCAACTGTTCACCCTGTTCACCCAGCAGTGTTGGGAAGCTGGTTATAAGTTGCTTGACGGGGTGCAGGAGAGACTAGGATAGCGAGGCTTACCGTACTCCGCGCCAAACCCCAGCTACAAGCCTGCCAACATGAGTCAATTTGTCGTTTCCTGTTAATACCTGCGTAGTAAAAAAGTTATTTTTATTCTATCATGCAAAATGCATTTGGAACCTGTAGCACAGTAGTCCCCGCAGGCAGGTTACAACCGATAGGTCCCGATTTGATTCCCGGGAAAGAGGAGACGTTTGGATAATTTTCTTTACACATGACGGTTCGACTCGCACATAGCAGTCAATAGGTTCTGGGAAATATGTAACTGTTGTGGCTTGCATCCTGTGGAAGATCAGCCGCTGGCCTAAAGTCGCCTATCGTCCGAACAGGCTTCCTGTCCCGCGCAATAAGTGGCATTGTGTCGGAGCCATCAGTTGCGTCATTCCGTCAGACGCGCCAGGAAACTACGACTGTAATTTAACCGACCAATAACGTGCCATCACAGCCAGAGGGGACAACGAGGGTGGCAGTTCATGTTTTTAAACACTGCTTCAGACCTGCTAGAATGATATGCCTTGCCAGAATACTTTCCCCGTCCGGTCATTAGGGCCGAGGTGACGGCGTTCTCGATCGCGACCTTCCACGGCTGAGTGGCGCTTGGTGAGAAGCGCTCCAGTACCTTCCCTCCGGAATCACACCGTCTCCAGTACCTCCATCCTCGACCACACCCCCACCAGTACCACCCTCCAGGACCACACCCCCACCAGGACCACCCTCCAGGACCACACTCCCACCCTCCAGGACCACACTCCCACCAGTACCACCCTCCAGGACCACACCCCAACCAGTACCACCCTCCAGGACCACACCCCCACCAGTACCACCCTCCAGGACCACACCCCCACCAGTGCCTCCCTCCAGGACCACACCCCCACCAGTACCTCCCTCCAGGACCACACCCCCACCAGTACCACCCTCCAGGACCACACCCACACCAGTACCTCCCTCCAGGACCACACCCCCACCAGTACCACCCTCCAGGACCACACCCCCACCAGTACCTCCCTCCAGGACCACACCCCCACCAGTACCACCCTCCAGGACCACACTCCCACCAGTACCACCCTCCAGGACCACACCCCAACCAGTACCTCCCTCCAGGACCACACTCCCACCAGTACCACCCTCCAGGACCACACCCCCACCAGTACCTCCCTCCAGGACCACACCCCCACCAGTACCACCCTCCAGGACCCCACCCCCACCAGTACCTCCCTCCAGGACCACACCCCCACCAGTACCACCCTCCAGGACCACACTCCCACCAGTACCTCCCTCCAGGACCACACCCCCACCAGTACCACCCTCCAGGACCACACCCCCACCAGTACCTCCCTCCAGGACCACACCCCCACCAGTACCTCCCTCCAGCACCACACCTCCACCAGTACCTCCCTCCAGGACCACACTCCCCCCAGTACCACCCTCCAGGACCACACCCCCACCAGTACCTCCCTCCAGGACCACACCCCCACCAGTACCACCCTCCAGGACCACACCCCCACCAGTACCACCCTCCAGGACCACACTCCCCCCAGTACCTCCCTCCAGGACCACACCCCCACCAGTTCCACCCTCCAGGACCACCCCTTCACCCTCTAGGACCACACCTCCATAAGTCAGTCTTGGAGGGAACACAGGTGATGGGGGCGGCGGTCCCTGAGCTAGCATAGAATCTCAGGATATCTAAGTGCCAAAGAGCCCGGCTGTGGTCCTCTGCAGTGTACAACAACGCAGTGATCAGTGTGTATACACTGTGGTAAGTATACTATAGGTAAGGTATGTGACACAGCACATGCTTCAGCGAGTTACTAAAGGAAATTATTATTGATTTCCGTGCCTTAACGAGCTTCACAAAATAATAATAAACCTATTGTCAGAAGTATTGAAAACGGCCGCAATTCATAACAGCATTAAATTTGTATACATCTCCATTACAATAGTTTCAAATCCTTCTTCGTCAGTAATAAAACCGGTTTTTGAGCATCAGTTATATGTCAGTGTGTGCTGCTTATTGCAGCTCTCTTATAAATGTGTTTTTCAAGTGTTTAATGTCCCAAGAATCACTTTCACTTGTATTCTTGCTCTTGAAGAGCCAGTTTAGGATTCCTCGCAGGCGAATTGCCTCAACTTTCATTGGCTGGATACTGCACTTTCTCGTAGTATGGAGCCAATGGTGTTAAGCCCACGTCCGTTCACCAAGGAAACTGGCGTCGAGCGACGGAAAAAAAAAGCTAAAGTGACGAGAGTAGTTTTCTGTTTCAACCGGTCAAGCGATCGCTTAGTTACCCAAGTGAGCTAAGTGAAACTGACAGCCGAGACAGTTGTGTTTACCTGTGATCGCTCTAATTTATTGCTCTGTAATTACTGCGGTCACTTTCTTCACACGGACACTCAACCCTAAACCAGTCCTTTAAGAGGTGTCGTGTGGAGGTACTGGCAGACTGTCGTCCTCGTGGGGAGGTAACTGGCAGACTGTCGTCCTCGTTGGGAGGTACTGGCAGACTGTCGTCCTCGTGTGGAGGTACTGGCAGACTGTCGTCCTCGTGTGGAGGTACTGGCAGACTGTCGTCCTCGTGTGGAGGTACTGGCAGACTGTCGTCCTCGTGTGGAGGTACTGGCAGACTGTCGTCCTCGTGTGGAGGTACTGGCAGACTGTCGTCCTCGTGTGGAGGTACTGGCAGACTGTCGTCCTCGTGTGGAGGTACTGGCAGACTGTCGTCCTCGTGTGGAGGTACTGGCAGACTGTCGTCCTCGTGTGGAGGTACTGGCAGACTGTCGTCCTCGTGTGGAGGTACTGGCAGACTGTCGTCCTCGTGTGGAGGTACTGGCAGACTGTCGTCCTCGTGTGGAGGTACTGGCAGACTGTCGTCCTCGTGTGGAGGTACTGGCAGACTGTCGTCCTCGTGTGGAGGTACTGGCAGACTGTCGTCCTCGTGTGGAGGTACTGGCAGACTGTCGTCCTCGTGTGGAGGTACTGGCAGACTGTCGTCCTCGTGTGGAGGTACTGGCAGACTGTCGTCCTCGTGTGGAGGTACTGGCAGACTGTCGTCCTCGTGTGGAGGTACTGGCAGACTGTCGTCCTCGTGTGGAGGTACTGGCAGACTGTCGTCCTCGTGTGGAGGTACTGGCAGACTGTCGTCCTCGTGTGGAGGTACTGGCAGACTGTCGTCCTCGTGTGGAGGTACTGGCAGACTGTCGTCCTCGTGTGGAGGTACTGGCAGACTGTCGTCCTCGTGTGGAGGTACTGGCAGACTGTCGTCCTCGTGTGGAGGTACTGGCAGACTGTCGTCCTCGTGTGGAGGTACTGGCAGACTGTCGTCCTCGTGTGGAGGTACTGGCAGACTGTCGTCCTCGTGTGGAGGTACTGGCAGACTGTCGTCCTCGTGTGGAGGTACTGGCAGACTGTCGTCCTCGTGTGGAGGTACTGGCAGACTGTCGTCCTCGTGTGGAGGTACTGGCAGACTGTCGTCCTCGTGTGGAGGTACTGGCAGACTGTCGTCCTCGTGTGGAGGTACTGGCAGACTGTCGTCCTCGTGTGGAGGTACTGGCAGGCTGTCGTCCTCGTGTGGAGGTACTGGCAGACTGTCGTCCTCGTGTGGAGGTACTGGCAGACTGTCGTCCTCGTGTGGAGGTACTGGCAGACTGTCGTCCTCGTGTGGAGGTACTGGCAGACTGTCGTCCTCGTGTGGAGGTACTGGCAGACTGTCGTCCTCGTGGGGAGGTACTGGCAGACTGTCGTCCTTGTGGGGAGGTACTGGCAGACTGTCGTCCTTGTGGGGAGGTACTGGAAGATAAGTGGGATATGAAGATGTTGTCCTAATTCAAGCCACAACCTTGGGAAACATTAAACAATCAACTGAACTCCTTGGAAGGAAGTGTGCTGAGCTCTGTTTCACTCTCTCCACAAACAAGACAAAAACATACTCTCATCACTAGCCGGGAGAAAATGAAGAACTACAAATTAATGGCGTCACTGTCGGCTCTAACAAGGGGAGGAAAGAGGGGCTCCACCAGTTAATAGGAACATGTAAAAGTTGACTCGGGGCACTGTGCTATGACCTTGAATGGGCATAGAGCCTCAATTATTGTTCTTAAAATGATGTACACAGCCTATGTGCGCTTCGTCATAGACTATGTCGCGCCAGTTTTGTGCACCAATTCCCAAAGCGATATGATAAAAAAAAAGCATCCAAAATGAAGCCATGACAATCATTCTTGGAGTCCCAAGAACTGCCAAAACATCAAATCTACGAGAGAGGTTGTTCCTACACAGTGTTAAAAGCAGAATTAGGGAACTGAATGCTAAGCTTGCAATTAAAATAGACAAAGATCCCCATTACAATGATAGTGCCAAAATTCTGTACTACTTACAAAGGGAAACAGGAGAAGCAAAAAATGGCATCACAGATCAGTCTGTTACCTGGAAGAACTTCACCTGCTTGAGCAAGCCCGTGAGCTCCTGCCTGTAGAGAGGTCACCTCCCTGGGAGGATGACTCTTGCAGGATTATCATCAATGAGATGACAACGAAAAAGTTCAACATGATGCCACAAGAAATGAGGCACAGGTATCTGGAGGAATTTATTAAGAAGCCGGAAATTAATTAGATCAAATATACACTGATGGGTCGTCTAATCCTGTCAATGGCAGGGCTGGTGCAGCATACACGGTAATCAGGAATAATGCCTTTCAACTAGGAACTTCAGAAAAAGCACGTATTGAGAACTATGCCTCCAACACAAGCAGAACTAATTGCCATTGTTATGGAGTTAAGATGCCTTGAACGAAACACTAATGGTGCAGTAATCTGCACTAACTCAAAAGCAGCGCTACAAAGCCTTCGTAAAAATCGGGCAGAAAATCTTGCCATAGTCGCTGCAATCAAGAGAGCTCTGAGAGTACCAACCAATCAAGGAAGAGTCGTCAAGTTTCTGTGGATCCCCTCCCATGTTGGAATATGTGGGAATGAACGAGCAGATGTGCTGGCTGCTGAAGGAGACAACATTGAATGCTTAATACCCAAGACTGCTACAAATTAGAGGTATTATCAGGCAATATTTCAGTGACAAGGTAATTGAGGAAAGGAGGATAGAAGCACAAATCAGTGACTCTGAACGATGGTACAACATGGTTACAGCTAGCAATCCCAATCATTATGGACGAAGAGCAGGTGGCAGCGGGAGAAAATTAGTAATAGCAAGAATCCGTCTTGGATACAAATATCTATGGAGATTCGGAATGGAAACAGTTGAGCAGCGGAGTTGCAGAATCTGTGGTGAGAGTGATGGACACCACCTTGACCACTACCTGACAGTGTGTGAACAACTGAGACAGATTAGAACTATGTGTAGAATAATAAACCCCACATTGTTCTAGTTAGGAAAATACAATTCGTCAAATATATATACTGTTCTTAAAAGATTTCCCCCCATTTGCACCCGCAAGATAACGTAAGATTTTAAGGATGTAAGATTAACGTAAGATGTTCATCTTTTTATTTGAGAAGCTGTTCACTTGAGACAGCAAGTCCCAGCTGTGTCTGGGTACAAGTGACAGGATGAACAACCCAGCGGGTTTTCTTCCTATTGGGGAGTGTTGTACATGCTGCTACGGCGGTGTGTCCACTCACAGGATGAATGACGCTGCCCAATACTGTCACTATGGCGGTGTGTTCACTCACAGGATGAGTGGCGCTCCCCAATACTGTCACTATGGCGGTGTGTTCACTCACAGGATGAGTGGCGCTCCCCAATACTGTCACTATGGCGGTGTGTCCACTCATAGGATGAGTGGCGCTTCCCAATACTGTCACTATGGTGGTGTGTCCACTCACAGGATGAGTGGCGCTCCCCAATACTGTCACTATGGCGGTGTGTCCACTCACAAGGATGAGTGGCGCTGACCAATACTGTCACTATGGCGGTGTGTCCACTCACAAGGATGAGTGGCGCTGACCAATACTGTCACTATGGCGGTGTGTCCACTCACAAGGATGAGTGGCGCTGACCAATACTGTCACTATGGCGGTGTGTCCACTCACAGGATGAGTGACGCTCCACAAACTCGCTCCTCGGAACAAAAATTAAAAAGAAAAAAATTAACCCCATCACCTGTGGATGGGATATAAACAACCCATCATCCTCTACGATACATTGGAAAACATCTTGTTGATGGACTAGTGTTCCCAAACTGCTGCTGACAGTTATGGAGATGAATGACCTTGCGTGACCGTGCCAGGAAAGAACAGCAGGCCCGCGTGGCTGTTGTAGAACACGGTGTTCCTCCAACAGCCACGCAGGAAATGTATGGGAGGCACAAAAAGGTGCTGTAAGATGTGAAAGTGTTGAGAGAGCGCGGGTGTTTGATGTGCCGAGTGACACAAAGCTGAGAGGAAGTGAGACTGATGAGTGTAAGTACTCGGGGAGGGAGTGAGTGAATGTTGATGGGGGTAATACAGGAGTATTCTTAATGGTAACTGAAGGGTGGTGTGAGGAACCACTGCATCACAGTTACAAGTGTTGTGAAGAACATTACATTGTGAAATGTTCTTGTTATGTCATGACCACCAGGTAAGCCTCGTGGGGTACACCTTCCCCCTATTCAATCATCGGCACTCCTGCCCTCAAGTGCATCACACTCTAAAACTCTACGGATTGAGTGCACTAGTTCAAGGGGTGAACTTAATCTACATGACACGGCGCCTCGCAGTTGAGTGGACAGCTCTTCGGATTCGTAGTCATGAAGTTCCGGGTTCGATCCCCGTTTGAGGCAGAGACAAATGGACAAAATGTTTCTTTCACCCTAATGCCCCTGTTACCTAGCAGTAAATAGGTACCTGGGAGTTAGACAGCTGTTACAGGCTGCTTCCTGGGAGGGGGGTGTATGTGAAAAAAAAGTTTGTTAGTAACAGTTGATTGATTGACAGTTGAGAGGCGGGCCGAAAGAGCAGGGCTCAACCCCCGCAAGCACAACTAGGTGAATACATCTAGGTAAATACAGTCACGTGTTTTCAAGTTGGAACATAAAATACCTCTAGGGGCCAGTGACCAGTCTGTTCTAGTCTTTGACTACATGATGGAACTCAAACTTGTGACGAAGGGACAAGAGGTCTGGGAAAGGAGAGTTGATTACAAGAAAGGGGACTACAGGAGGATAAAGGACTATCTGGGAGAAGTGCAGTGGGAGGAAGAACTTAGAGGAAAAAACAGTCCAAGATATGATGGACCTAGTCACATGGAAATGCAAGAAGGCCGAAGAGAGATTTATTCCAACAGCAACGGAAAAAAGTAAGAGGGGAATATAATAACCCATGGTTTAATAGACAGTGTCAGGAAGCAAAACTGAGAAGCAGGAGGGAGTGGAGGAAGTACAGAAAACAAAGGACAGAGGACAACAGGATCAGATGCAACAGAGCTAGGAATGATTACATTAACATAAGACGAACATCGGAACGAAATTATGAGAAACGATATTGCGATCAAAGCGAAAAAGCAACCTAAATTACTTCACAGCCATATAAGAAGGAAGATGTCGGTAAACGACCAAATGACAAGACTAAGGAAAACAGAGGGAGCATGTAAAGAAAGTGACAAGGAAATCTGCGAGGCACTGAATGCCAGTTTCCATGGAGTGTTCACAACCGAGCCTGAGCAGCTCCCATTGTTAGAAGAGATTACCCTAGATGAAAGACTATCAGATATAGAGGTGACAGCAGAGGAGGTAATGAAACAGTTGACAACACTGGATGCAACTAAAGCAGTTGGACCAGACAAAGTATCACCGTGGATACTAAAAGAGGCAGCGCAGGCCCGAACTGGATAGGTTAGGTCATAACAATTCAATTGTCTGTTATAATTACACAAGAATGGAAGCCGGCGTTGCCCGGGTCTCTCTCTGAACATGCAGTATTACGTTAAGCTGACAATCGACTGAAAAACAAATTCCCTAACAAAAAAACATTTTAGGCAGTGAGTCGCTGGTGGTTGCAATGAAATTTGACACTGCCTAAAGAGGGGTCATTAGCACTGTTCGCAGCCCGCTTATGACAGTCCCAAACTACTCATTAATCACCCACCTTAGTGATTAAGTCATCTCCAGCCTTGGACAAACGTGTTATTGTATATAGGAAAAATAAACGTGAACATATCTATATTATGAGCAAGTCTGGTTTGTGTCCACAGTTGGAGGACAGAGGCTTGGTGCTAGCCCCGCTCAAATTTGTAGGGAAGGTAGTGTGGGGTACGGGACGGACATAGGCTAGTCGGGGTAGGTCTAAGTTAAATCATTTACGTAATATAGTGTGTAATTCAACACTTCCTGAGCGATTTTCATGAAGTCAAAGTAGTCCGGAATGAAAGCGGGCATGTGATGTCCGTAGAGTGTGATGTCCGTAGAGTGTGATATTAATCAGCCATTTACTCGCAATTTCTTAATATATTTTCTGAGAGAAGGGGAAGATGGGGAAGAGAGGGTAGGAGAAGCAGAACGGAGAAGGGAACCAAAGTGGTGGGGGAGGAAAGGCGGATAAGAGACCCATGCAATTATCGCAGACCTTCTTAACAATGCATTTTCTCAGAGAGGAAAGGGGGGGCCCCTTAGGGGATGGGGACAAAGGGGTCAAGGGGAGAAGAGGGGGATGAATTGTGGGGTGAGAGGAGAGAGAGAGAGTCCTCCGATCACCGCCGGGTAAATCTATATCCATAAAATTATAATGTTTAAAATTGAGGATTTGTTTTCTGTTGAGTTTGGGTGCCTTCTTTAGTGGCTTAATTTCTGCTGAGTTTGAGAGTGTGGGGGGGGGGGGTGGAGAGGGAGGGAGAAGAGGAGAGGGAGGGGGCAGAGGAGAGGGAGGGGGAAGAGGAGAGGGGGAGGAGTGGAGGAGAGGGAGGGGGCGGAGGAGAGGGAGGGAGTGGAGGAGGGGGGGAGGGAGTGGAGGAGGGGGGGGAGGGAGAGGAGGAGAGGGGGAGGGGTGGAGGAGAGGGGGAGGGGTGGAGGAGAGGGGGAGGGGTGGAGGAGAGGGAGGGGGCAGAGGAGAGGGAGGGGGGTTGGAGAAGAGGGAATTAGAGGGAGAAAATGAAAGAGGTAACGAGAAAGAGGGCGTTACAGGAAAGGCGAAGATGGTGGGAGATAAAGGAAGAGAGTGGCGATAATGGAAGATAAGAGAAAGCTAGAGAGTGGGAATAGATAAGAGAGGGGGATAGTAGGGATATTGGGAGCGAGGGCGGAGAGGGGAGAAAGTGAGAGAGAGAGGGGAAGAGCGGTGAGAGGGAGACCCGGGCCCTGCCGGCGACCCCATCTAGTGATAATAAACATGAGATATCTTGAGGTAAAGACTTGTATTATACCAAGAAGCTTCAGAATAATTATAATGGGTAATATAAGGAGAAGGAGTAACCCTTGAGCACGGGTGTTGAGCACGGGGTGTTGAGCACGGGGTGTTGAGCACGGGGTGTTGAGCACACACGCTCTCGGGAAGGAAAGGGAACTATCAGGGAAAAAGCGCCAAGCCATTACGACTATATAGCACTGGGAAGGGGTCATGATAAGGATTTGGGATGGGACGGGGGAAAGGAATGGTGCCCAACCACTTGGACGGTCGGGGATTGAACGCCGACCTGCATGAAGCGAGACCGTCGCTCTACCGTCCACCCCAAGTCGGTGGACCAGGCTCTCGGGAACAATTCCTCCGTAGTAAGACGTTCAAAGTTATGCCTTACTGACGCATATTAAGACGTTCAAAGTTATGCCTTACTGACGCATATTAAGACGTTCAAAGTTATGCCTTACTGACGCATATTAAGACGTTCAAAGTTATGCCTTACTGACGCATATTAAGACGTTCAAAGTTATGCCTTACTGACGCATATTTTAAGCATAAGAATAAGCACACATATACACAGGAGTACATGGCATGTATATAGTGAGAGAGCATACGGAACATAATAATCATTCATTGTGTCGGGGACAGGAAGCCAGAGTGTATTCATACACGTTAGGCTTATATCGAGGTCTGACGGCTAGTTGAACAGAGACATTAACTGAAAGGAAATGTACCCAACCATTTCTATCTCGCCCGGGATTCGAACCCTGAATTCTCGATTGTGCGTCGAGAACGAACCCGACCTGGACTGTACCACCTGGACAATAACATGCATAATTAACATGCACGCAGCCCAACCTCTTGGGCTGGACGGTAGAGCGACAGTCTCGCTTCATGCAGGTCGGCGTTCAATCCCCAACCAAGTGGTTGGGCACCATTCCTTCCCCCCGTCCCATT
Organism: Procambarus clarkii; assembly: GCF_040958095.1. Classification (NCBI taxonomy): domain Eukaryota; kingdom Metazoa; phylum Arthropoda; class Malacostraca; order Decapoda; family Cambaridae; genus Procambarus; species Procambarus clarkii. Next base: position 19,711,718 of record NC_091156.1, read on the forward strand.
CCAAATCCTTATCCTGACCCCTTCCCAGTGCTATAAAGTCGTAACGGCCTGGCGCTTTCCCCCCAACAGTTCCCTCCCCTAACATGCAGGCAGGACCAACCCCGTGGTTGTGATCAATATAGAGAGGATGGAAGCCGCGGCGTCGCAAGCGGACCAACCCCGTGGTTGTGATCAATATAGAGAGGATGGAAGCCCCGGCGAGGCAAGCGGATGCAGAGTGTAAAAAACAAGTTGATATTATCTGAGGTTAAGCAACTGGCAAGAGATAAACATGGGTCGTGACATTAAGGAAAATTTCGTTATAATGTTATATTGGTGACAGTCACAGTTGCTGGACCACTATGACATGGCATTAGATGCTATGGAGGCAAGCAAAACGCTGATGTAATTTACACAGATTTCGCAGAAGCCTTCGACAAATGTGACCATGGCGTTATTGCACATAAAATGCGTTCAAAAGGAATTACCTGAAAAATGGGCAGATGGATCTACAATTTCCTGACTAACAGAACCCAATGTGTAATAGTCAACGAAAAAAATCCGGTTCATCAACCGTGAGGAGCTCAGTCCCCCAGGGTACTGTGCTTGCTCCAGTACTTTTCCTCATCCTCATATCGAACACCTTGTCTATACATCCTCGTATACACAAGGACACAATCTATAGTACCTTATCATCCTTTACAGATTACTCTAGGATTTTCACGAGAGTAGACAAGAGGACATGGCAAACCTCCAGATATAAATCATGTCTTTCAATGGGCTACAGAAAATAATATAATATTTAATGAAGTTCCAGCACTTAAGCTATGGAAAAAATTAAAATATGAAAACGGAAACCACGTAAAAACCCGCAGTCAAATAATACCATAGACCGTAAAAGCAATATAAAGTATTTGAGTACTCTGTAATGCTTTTTGCGCTACCGCTCACAGGATGAGTATGGTGTGCACAATGAATTAGCCGCCTCCGGCGGCAACAATAAAAAAAAATCATGTCGGAAGACCTTACCTTTACAAAACACAATAAAGTTGCCGTCACAACTGCAAGAAAAATGACAGGTTGGATAACAAGAACCTTTCACACTGGAGATGCTATACCGATGATGATACTTTTCAAGACGCTAGTGCTCTCTAGAGTGGAGTACTGCTGCACAATGACAGCCCCTTTCAAAGTTGGAGAAATTGCTGACCTGGAGAGCGTGCAGAGATCCTTTACTGCTAGAATCCACTCAGTAAAACATTTAAACTATTGGGACCGACTAAAGAGCCTAAATCTGTACTCCCTTGAGCGCAGGCGGGAGAGATACATAATAATCTACACGTGAAAAATAGTAGAGGAGCTGGTCCCAAACCTGCACACAGAAATAACATCACATGAGACCAGAAGACATGGCAGGATGTGCAGAATACCCCCGTTGAAGAGCAGAGGTGCAACAGGTACTCAGAGAGAACTCTATCAACATCAGAGGCCAGAGACTGCTCAACACGCTTCCACTACACATAAGGGACATAACTGGCCGACCCCTCACAGTGTTCAAGAGAGAACTGGATAAGTACCTCCAAAGGATACCTGATCAACCAGGCTGTGACTCATACGTCAGGCTGCGAGCAGCCGCGTCCAACAGCCTGGTTGACTAGTCCAGCAACCAGGAGGCCTGATCAGAGACCGGGCCGTGGGAACCTTAACCCCCGGAATCCACGCAAAGTAACCACAAGGTTTGTGTGTCTGATATCGCAAAGAGTGACAGATACCACCTGCTGAGGTAGCTCTGATAGCCTATCACGTTTACTCCATTTCATTTTACTGTGACACTCATTTATAAACTGTTGCCAATGTTTACTCTTTGAAACTTGAATAAATACAAAAATTATGGCTTACCTGGATATCTGGTAGGAGTTAACCCTCAAAAACTCCATCTGTAAGTCAACACGAAGCTCCTCCGTCCAGAGTAAAATGGCAATCTGCCCGGTCTTGCCCCATCACTCGCCCCTTGATACCAGATCTCTCATCAGTCCTGGTCAAAACTCTATCATTACTCATTTTTAACTTTACTCTCTTAGTAGGTTATATAAATGAGTCCTTCACAATTTTTTTCCTTCACAAAACATTCCCATACAATGTATAAGTACTCCGCAATAAATCTCCAACTCTAGGTACTAGTTTCCATGGCGGAGTGATAACAGCAACACACGACCTCCCAGCTGCCAGCTGTAGGTTTTTTCAGGAAATATATACTTTACTGCATTTATGTAGCTGTCTCTCCTTTAGCTAAATTGTTACAAAACTTGTCTCCACCAAAATCTCTCTACACGAGACAGGGTTCGTAGCGTGCACCACCTGCTGAGGTAGACCTTCAACCTCAGATGGGCAGATGGGTTCCCCCGAACACAAGATGCAACCCGTCCTCAGACCCAGTCCATTCCATCCAGCGGTCGACCCCAAAGACGCATTCATAAATGTTAACATGCTATTCAATCAAAATAGGAAATTTCTCAAATATAAATTAATATTGTTATGTATATTAGTATACTGCGCATAGTTAGGCATTGGTTATGTTAGTTTAGGTGTTTAGGTTCTGATTTGTAGTTCATGGGTGAAGCATTTATAGCGTTGTGGTTCGAACAAAAGTTGTCAGCGAATCACTTGTTCCGGAAGTGTTCGGACGTCATCTGTTGTGAGTCGTGTGTAAACCGTTTTTCATTCATAAACAGGGGGTTTGGCGGGTGCATGGAATCACTTTTGGCTCTCTGTTTGGAGGACGGGCTGGCAAGATGGGCTCGGGGTTCATGATAGCCAAATGTAAACTTTGTATAGTTCTCCAAAAGACTTTAGCTTAAAAATCCTTGTGGTAAGTACTTGACACTATATAATTATAGTTCTATAGATGGCACTATAACCTTCCTGGTATTCACCCATATGACTTCATGGACCTCTTAATCAACTAATTAATACTAAATTACTCTATACAACATTGGAGGAGTTACATAATAGCTGACCCTTATTATATAACTATAATCTTCTATTAAATACGCTAAACAGAACTTTGAAGTTTATATGTTCACAAACTGTGTAACTACTTCATCAATGATGCAATTTGCTCAGCTAAACCAATATTTGGGTTCAGTTCCTGGCATCATTATGTAAGTATGAGGGTGAATAATAAATGGGCCTCACTAAACAAAAAATATGTCCACAGGCTGCATGAGGGTTCTATAATGAACCCACTAAGATAGTGTGACACAGTAATCTGCCCTTATCTTGAGGTTATCTTGTGGTTATCTTGACGTTATCTTGGGGTTATCTTGAGGTTATCTTGAGATGATTTCAGGGATTAGGGTCCCCGCGGCCCGGTCCTCGACGAAACCTTCTTCTTGTTACATATCCCCAGGAAGCAGCCTGTAGCAGCTGTCTAACTCCCAGGTGCCTATTTACTGCTAGGTGAACAGGCGCATCAGGGTGAAAGAAACTACCCCTTTGTTTACGCCTCCGCCGGGGATTAAAACCCAGAACCTAAGGACTACGAATACCGAGCGCTGTCCACTCAGCCGTCAGGCCCCCATATGCATGACATATTATGTCAATATTGTAGTTTTTAGAGAATGTCTGTCTGTTCAAGGTTGGAGGGGGACAGTGTCTATGGCAGGGCCTCAGACATAAGCTGCTCGGGGTAGGCCTAAGTTAAATGTTTAAAGAAATATCTCCTGTACTACGGGCTCACCATAGCCCGTGCTACTTGGAACTTTGTTCCAGGTAGCGAATCTTTAACAACAACAACATCTGTAACCCGAGAGCGATTTTTATGAAGTCTGAAGATGAAACGGTATGAAATCGTTCATGTTGTGTCCGTAGAAGGGTTGAGGTTACTCCCGCCTTTTACCCGCGCATTTATTTATTTTTATGTACTTATATACAAGAAGGTACATTGGGTTTGTGAGAGTACATAACATTTGTGTTTTTACACTCTTGCAAACCCACTTACAAGCAGAACGTTTCAGGCAGAGCATTTTTATTTATTTATTTATTTATTTTATTTATTTATTTACAAGAAATTATTATTGGGGGTTAACAGAGAACATAGAAATGAAGTTGATTTTACATTTTCATTATATTTTCATCATTTACATTATATATAACTGGAAATGTCCTACCGGTTCAAGGTAGGGGGGGGGGATGGAAGGCAGCAGCCTCTCCTCATAAACAAAGATTTAAAGTCCATTCCATGCACCTGCCAAACCCCCTGTTTATGAATGAAAAATGATTTGCACACGACTCACAACTGATGAAGTTCGAACACTTCCGGAATAAGTGCTTCACTGACGACTTTTGTTCGAACCACAACGCTGTAAATGCTTCACCCACGTCAGCCCGTCCTCCAAACAAAGATCCAAAAGTGATTCCATGCATCCGCCAAACCCCCTGTTTATGAATGAAAAGCGGTTTACACACGACTCACAACTGCTGACGTTCGAACATATCCGGAACAAGTGTTTCACTGACGAATTTTGTTCGAATCACAACGCTATAAATGCTTCACCCACGTACTACAAATACAAATAATCACCAACAGAACCTAAACACCTAACCTAACCTAACCTATGCCTATATATGCACAATATGCTAATCTATTATAATATTAATTTATACTTGAGAAAATTCCCGTTTTGAATGAACAGCATATTAAAATTTATGAATGCGTCTGTGGGGTTGACCGCTGGATGTAATGGACTTGAGTCGAGGACGGGTTGCCCACGTACTACAAATAATCGCCAACAGAACCTAAACACCTAACCTAACCAGTGCATAAATATGTACAATATGCTAATATATAATAATACAAATGTATATCTGAGAAAATTCCTATTTTGAATGAACAGCTTGTTAAAATTTTCGAATGCGTCTTTGGGTTCGATTGCTGGATGGAATGGACTTGATTTGAGGACGGGTTTAAGGGAGATGGAGAGAAAGGGACATGGAAGGAAAAAGAGGGAGAGAGAAAGGGCACGAAAGAATGGGGAAAGAGGGGTGGGACGAAAGGGGGAACAGAGATAGCTAGATAGAGAAATAGAGCTAGAGAGATAGCTAAGATAGAAAGCTAGATATAGACAGAAATAGATACATATTGGTAGAAACAGAAAGACAGACAGACCCGGGCAACGCCGGGTACCCCATGCTATTATATAAAGTCTAATAATGAACAAAGACCCAGTAGTATGTCACAGTAGTATGTCCTCTCATTGATTATATATTATATTTATTCTAAAATATTTGAAGATATCATCAAGGTTCATCCGGCATGATGACGGAGTCTGGTAGATGTTATCATCTTCCCGTGAGAGAGATCCTGTGGCATCCTTTGAGAGAGATCCTGAGGCATCCTGTGAGAGAGATCCCGTGGCATCCTGTGAGATCCTGTGGCATCCTGTGAGAGAGAGATCCTGTGGCATCCTGTGAGAGATTCTGTGGCATCCTGTGAGAGATTCTGTGGCATCCTGTGAGAGATCCTGTAGCATCCTGTGAGAGAGATCCTGTGGCATCCTGTGAGAGAGATCCTGTGGCATCCTGTGTGAGAGAGATCCTGAGGCATCCTGTGAGAGAGAGATCCTGTGGCATCCTGTGAGAGAGATCCCGTGGCATCCTGTGAGATCCTGTGGCATCCTGTGAGAGAGAGATCCTGTGGCATCCTGTGAGAGATTCTGTGGCATCCTGTGAGAGATTCAGTGGCATCCTGTGAGAGATCCTGTGGCATCTTGTGAGAGAGATCCTGTGGCATCCTGTGAGAGAGATCCTGTGGCATCCTGTGAAAGAGATCCTGTGGCATCCTGTGAGAGAGAGATTCTGTGGCATCCTGTGAGAGAGAGATCCTGTGGCATCCTGTGAGAGAGAGAGATCCTGTGGCATCCTGTGAGAGAGAGTGATCCTGTGGCATCCTGTGAGAGAGATCCTGTGGCATCCTGTGAGAGAGATCCTGTAGCATCCTGTGAGAGAGATCCTGTGGCATCCTGTGAGATCCTGTGGCATCCTGTGAGAGAGAGATCCTGTGGCATCCTGTGAGAGATTCTGTGGCATCCTGTGAGAGATTCAGTGGCATACTGTGTGAGATCCTGTAGCATCCTGTGAGAGAGATCCTGTGGCATCCTGTGAGAGAGATCCTGTGGCATCCTGTGAGAGAGATTCCTGTGAGAGAGATCCTGTGGCATCCTGTGAGAGAGAGATTCTGTGGCATCCTGTGAGAGAGAGAGATCCTGTGGCATCCTGTGAGAGAGAGAGATCCTGTGGCATCCTGTGAGAGAGAGTGATCCTGTGGCATCCTGTGAGAGAGATCCTGTGGCATCCTGTGAGAGAGATCCTGTAGCATCCTGTGAGAGAGATCCTGTGGCATCCTGTGAGAGAGATCCTGTGGCATCCTGTGAGAGATCCTGTGGCATCCTGTGAGAGAGATCCTGTGGCATCCTGTGAGAGATCCTGTGGCATCCTGTGAGAGAGATCCTGTGGCATCTTGTGTGAGAGATCCTGTAGCATCCTGTGAGAGAGATCCTGTGGCATCCTGTGAGAGAGATCCTGTGAGAGAGATCCTGTGAGAGAGATCCTGTGAGAGAGATCCTGTGGCATCCTGTGAGAGAGAGAGATCCTGTGGCATCCTGTGAGAGAGAGAGATCCTGTGGCATCCTGTGAGAGAGATCCTGTGGCATCCTGTGAGAGAGATCCTGTGGCATCCTGTGAGAGAGATCCTGTGGCATCCTGTGAGAGAGATCCTGTGGCATCCTGTGAGAGAGATCCTGTGGCATCCTGTGAGAGAGATAATGTGGCATCCTGTGAGAGAGAGCCTGTGGCATCCTGTGAGAGAGATCCTGTGGCATCCTGTGAGAGATCCTGTGGCATCCTGTGAGAGAGATCCTGTGGCATCCTGTGTGAGAGATCCTGTGGCATCCTGTGAGAGATCCTGAGGCATCCTGTGAGAGTGATCCTGAGGCATCCCGTGAGAGACCCTGTGGCATCCTTGATAGAGATCCTGTGGCATCCTGTGAGAGATCCTGTGGCATCCTGTGAGAGATCCTGTGGTATCCTGTGGGAGAGATCCCGTGGCATCCTGTGAGAGAGATCCTGTGCATCCTGTGAGAGAGATCCTGTGGCATCCTGTGAGAGAGATAATGTGGCATCCTGTGAGAGAGATCCTGTGACATCCTGTGAGAGAGATCCTGTGGCATCCTGTGAGAGATCCTGTGGCATCCTGTGAGAGATCTGTGCATCCTGTGTGAGAGATCCTGTGGCATCCTGTGAGAGATCCTGAGGCATCCTGTGAGAGTGATCCTGAGGTGCATCCCGTGAGAGATCCTGTTGGCATCCTGTGGAGAGATCCGGATGGCATCCTGTGAGAAGATCCTGTGGCCCATCCTGTGAGAGGAGGAGGATCCATGTAGCATCCCTGTGAGAGAGAGAGAGAGAGAGAGATGAGAGAGAGAGAGAGGAGGATAAGAGAGAGGAGAGAGAGAGAGATCCTGTGGCATCCAGTGAGAGAGAGATCTTGTAGCATCCTGTGAGAGAGAGAGAGATCCTGTAGCATCCTGTGAGAGAGAGAGAGATCCTGTAGCATCCTGTGAGAGAGAGATCCTGTAGCATCCTGTGAGAGAGAGAGAGAGATCTTGTAGCATCCTGTGAGAGAGAGAGAGATCCTGTAGCATCCTGTGAGAGAGAGAGATCCTGTAGCATCCTGTGAGAGAGAGAGATCCTGTAGTATCCTGTGTGTGTGTGTGAGAGAGAGAGAGAGAGAGAGAGAGAGAGAGAGAGAGAGAGAGGAGAGAGAGAGAGAGAGAGAGAGAGAGAGAGAGAGAGAGAAGATCCTGTGGCATCCTGTGAGAGGAGAGAGAGGTCTTGTAGCATCCTGTGAGAGGGAGAGAGATCCTGTAGCATCCTGTGAGAGAGAGATCCTGTAGCATCCTGTGAGAGAGAGAGAGATCCTGTAGCATCCTGTGAGAAAGAGAGAGATCCTGTAGCATCCTTAGCAAGCTTCATGTGGGGTTGGGAATGGTAAGCTTCATGTATATTTACACACAAAATAATCCAATAAATGGCTTCAAGAGTTTAACTCAAGAAAGTGTACAGTAATGAAAATAGGTGCAGGGAGCAGGAGCAGATACACTGTGCCAATTGGGGGATGAAATCGTTCAAGAATCAGGTAGAAAGAAAGATCGTGGGGCTGATATCACAACGAACTTGTCTCCTGAAGCCCATGTCAAAATGATATCACCTGTGGCACTTACTAAGTTAACCAACGGAAGAACTGCCTTTAGAAACTTGCGTAAGAAATAATTCTGAGCCTTTATTATCACAAACATCAGACCAATCCTGGAATATGCAGCTCCGGCGTGGAGTCTCTATTTAATGAAACACAAGATGAAGCAAGAGAAGTTTGAGAGTTATGCTACAAGAGTAGATAAGAGGAATAAGCAACGAGGAGAGGCTACAGGAATTAAGCCTCACGTCACTGGAAAACAGAAGAATTATGAGAGACATAATTACAACAAATTTCTCAGAAGAATTGACGGAACAGAGACCAAATATTTGGTATAGGTGGTACTCACCCAAGGGGGCACAGATGGAAACTTAGTACCCAAATGAGCCACAGAGACATTAGAAAGATTTGTTCCATTGTCATAGTAATAAATAAATGGAATACATTAGGAAGAGTATGGTGGAGGCAGTCTCATAAACACTCAATAAAGATATGATAAAGCCCAAAAGGTTCAGTAACTTGTAAACCAGTTGATTGGCAGTTCAGGGGCGGAATCAAAGAGCCGAAGTTCATCCTCTCCTCCCCCCCTCCCCATCACTGCCTGCAAGCAAAAGAGGGTTAAGCAATGAGGATAGGTTTAGAATTAGAATTAGAATTAAAATATTTATTTAGGTAAATGTACATACATAAAGAGATTTTACAAAGTTTGTTGGCTTTATAGATAGAGCTAGTACATACAATGCCTAAAGCCACTATTACGCAAAGCGTTTCGGGCAGAAGCAGGCGTTTCGGGCGGAAGGTTAACAAAAGTACATCTCGCAATTCTAGAGGATGGAACGAAAGGAATATGATCGTAACATACAAGATACTGATGGAAATAAACAAGGTGGATAGTGATAGTTTCTTCAGATTCAGAGAAGTGGCGGTCTCTCTCTCTCTCTCTCTCTCTCTCTCTCTCTCTCTCTCTCTCTCTCTCTCTCTCTCTCTCTCTCTCTCTCTCTCTCTCTCTCTCTCTCTCTCTCTCTCTCCTTTACACCCCTCCTACTGGCAGAAGAACTATGCCTACCGCTGAAGCTATTTTTCACAAAATCTCTGGACCAAGGGATAGTCCCCCCCCCCCCCCAGAGTGGAAATATGCAAATGTCACCCATATTTTCAAAAAAGACAGAAGGAGCTCGGCAGAAAACTACCGGCCGATCTCACATTTACACACTCATGGAGAGAATCGTAAGGGAGAGAATCATTCACCATCTTTCAGTAAACAACTTTATAATATCGACGCAACATGGGTTTGTTAAAAATAGATCCTGCCTTACAAACTTGCTCACAGTTTTGGAACCGGTAACGAGCTACTCAGATAAAGGACTCCCGGTGGATGTAGTATACTTGGATTTTTCTAAAGCCTTTGATAAGATACCACATGTAAGACTGGCGAGGAAATTTGCAGGCTCATGGAATAAATGGTAGATTACTGGAATGAATATAACAATGGTTAAAACCAAGAAAACAAAGGGTCGTGCTAAATGGGAGTGAATCTGACTGGAGAAATGTGGTAAGTAGGGTACCACAGGGGTTTATTTTGGGGCCAACCTCTGGTATCCATGCTTTTTGTCATAGATACACTAACGATATGGATGAGAGTATTTCAATCCACATTATCTAATTTGCAGATGACACAAAGATATATGGTAAAGTAGGATATGAGAATGATACATGAAGCCTTATATAGCCTACGTGAACTAAGCAAATGCACACGATGTGTCACAATAACGTGGCTAAAGATATGAGGACCACACCACCCGCCAAACAAACTCCGAAACTACGACGTTGGTACAACGTTCGAACAAGTTTTAACACCTAACCAGTTATAACAACCAATATAGCAAGTTGTAACAACGTTCTAATACGTCATAAACACGTTAAGCCAAGATTTAACAGCTTTATTACAAGTTGTAACAAACAGAAAATAGAGACAGTTTCGGTTTGTGTTTCCAGGGCACACATCAAAAGATGGAGAAGCGGCGACGTTTCGGTCCGTCCTGAATTTTACCCGAAGGCCACTAACACTAATGGCCTCGACGAGGACATGAAGCCGGCGGCTTGTCAATGGTCCTCCCATTTCCCCGAAGCAGTTTGATGAAGAAAAAGAGTATGTATGTATGTACTACTTGGAGTCAAAATCCACCATTCACTGAAAGTTGCACAACAGGTAGGATCAGCAGTCAAAAAATTAACCAAACCCTTGGAATAATCAAGCGTGCCTTTAACTCTAAGGAAAAGAAGGTAGTGATTCAATTGTATAAATCTTCAATAATTGTATAAATCTAATTTCTTATATACATCAATGATTTGCCACCAAATGTTTCTAACATTCTTAAACCTATTTATTTATTTATTTATTTATTTATTTATTTATTTATTTATGCATATACAAGAATGTACATAAGGAATGTGAGGATACAAATATGGTAATTACAGTCTTGTAAAGCCACTAGCACGCGCAGTGTTTCGGGCAGGTCCTTAATCTAAGAAAATTTTAAGGAGGTAAATACTTGCAAAATTTATAGACAAAAAATGATAACAGATTACATGGAATGAAAAAAAAAGAAGATGAGAGAAAATTATAGGTACAGTATATTAAAGCACATAGGTAGCTATGATTGATTGCAATGACAGCTTAAAATGGTAGTTGACAACAAATTGGTAGGCACAATACAGCAGAAACAATATAAGATTGATTGCAATGACAGCTTGAATGGTAGTTGACAAAAATTGGTAGTCACAATACAGCATATGGCTAGCACATAAAAGAAGACAGCAATGAACACAATGATAAGGTTGTTTGATGTTACATAAAAATTAGGAGATTGGGTAACACTAGGTACAGAGCAAATTTAAAGCTCAGTGTTGGAAACTAAATAGATGAAGTTAGGTACTTTTTGGTTTTGCTTTTAAGTAAGGCAAAAGTTTTACAGTTTTTCAATTCACTAGGGAGTGAGTTCCATAGACTAGGTCCCTTAATTTGCATAGAGTGTTTACACAGATTAAGTTTGACCCTGGGGATATCAAAGAGATATTTATTTCTGGTGTGGTGATAATGGGTCCTATTACATCTGTCCAGGGAGAGTTTCAGAGCATGGTTTGCATTTAAGAACAGGGTTTTGTAAATGTAGTTGACACAAGAGAATGTGTGGAGGGAGTTAATATTTAGCAAGTTTAGGGATTTAAACAAGGGAGCTGAGTGTTGTCTGAAAGCAGAGTTAGTTATTATTCTGATAGCAGATTTTTGCTGTGTGATGATGGGCTTAAGGTGGTTTGCAGTGGTAGACCCCCATGCACAGATACCATAATTAAGATAGGGGTAGATTAGTGCATAATATAGTGAAGGAGAGCAGAGTTAGGAACATAATATCTGATTTTGGAGAGTATACCAACTGTCTTAGAGACTTTCTTAGTTATGTGTTGAATGTGGGTGCTGAAGTTGAGTCTCTTGTCTAGGAATAGGCCAAGAAACTTGCCATCATTTTTATTACTGATGTTAATGTTGTCTATCTGTAGCTGAATTGCATTTGATGATTTGCTACCAAATAAGATGTAGTAAGTCTTTTCGATGTTTAATGTTAGTTTGTTCGTTGACATCCATAAGTGGACTTTTTTTAATTCATTATTCACAACATTATTTAGTGTATGTGGGTTGAGGTTTGAGTAGATAAGGGTAGTATCGTCAGCAAACAATATAGGTTTGAGAATATTAGAGACATTAGGCAGATCGTTTATATATATAAGAAATAGAAGAGGTCCTAAGATGCTGCCCTGTGGCACTCCAACGGTAATTGGTAGAGTGGAAGAAGTTGTATCATTGATGGTTACATATTGGTGTCTGTCACTAAGATAGGATCGGATGTAGTCATCTATACTATTTGTTGACGATACTGCCTTCATCAGTTCTGATCCTAACCCCTCCCCCCACACACACACACTAAATAATATTGTCAATAATGAATCTAAAAAAGTCCACTCATAGATGTCAACCAATAAACTTACATTAAACATAGAAAAGACCTACTACATTTAATTAGGTAGTAAATCATCCAATCATATTCAATTCAGATAGACAATGTTAACATTACCAATAAAAGTTAGTTAGTTTAGTTTAGTTCATTTATTATGCACCCCATACCCATCTAGTGGGCGGTAGTGGAAAGGGTTACAGAGGCACATAATGGGCTCAGGGACTGAACCCCACAATTCATTTAGTTAAGCAAGTTACAATCTTGATGAGCTAGTTACAAAATTCAATATAAGTCGTCACATCAACAATGGGTTCGAGATCGACCTCAAGTACAGGTTCTAAATTAAGCAACTGACATGTGTGGAGAGCTAGTGTCACAATTTATATGTTTGTCCTGCACACCTGCCTACACAAAAGACTGAACTTCAGCACCCGCACACAACACATCGCAAAAAAAGTATCAAAAACGGTCGGTATACTAGATGGGGGCGGTGTGCAGGATCAACATATTAATTGTGACACCAGTTCTCCACATATGTCACATATTGCTTAATTTAGAAACAATACTTGTTGTCGATCTCGAACCCATTGGTGATGTGACGATATGTATTGAATTTTGTAACTAGCTCATCAAGATTGTAACTTGCTTAGCTAAATGAATTGTGGGGTTCAGTCCCTGAGCCCATTATGTGCCTCTGTAACCCTTTCCACTACCGCCCACAGGATGGGTATTGGGTGCATAATAAATGAACTAAACTAACTCCACACATTGCCATGTACATACTATGTACATGTACAAAACCTTATTCCTAAATGCTAAAGCAATCCCCGTGGTGTAGTGATAAGACACTCGCCTGGCGTTTCACGAGCACTTTGTCCGGGGTTCGTATCCTGGCCGGGGAAGATTTATTGGGCGTCACTCAAATGTAGCCTCTGGTCACCCAACAATAAAATGGGTATCTGGTTGTTAAACGATTTGGTGGGGTCATATTCCGGGGAACATAGGACTAAGGACCGGCCCGAAACGCTACGCGTGCTAGTGGCCGTTTAAGAATGTAACAACTCTTGTATATATAGATAAATAAATAAATAATAAACAATAATGGGAGAGTGCGTGTGTGCGTCAGAGTGCGCACACGGGCCAGACTGGGCTGTGTGGGGTACAAGCTGACAGTGAGGACGGGATCTCGGGGAGGGGCGGTGTGCACTACAGCACTCGTCTACCACAAAGACATTATGGCTCCATTTCAACATTTCTTGATCGTGTTAGCCTTGGGATACATAAGAATGTATGACGGAGTGGTCCTGGACGACAATCTGTGCCAACAGAGCGTCAACTGCTACCACAACCAGTCCGGGCTCTGTGGCCTTCATGGGGACATCTTATCCTGTCGTCACCAGGTAAATTCTTACAGCTTCACTGAATGGACCTTTAAATACTCAACTGATTACGATGAAACGTGCATAGCTCTTAGTTAAATTGTCTTGGGAATATATTCCAGAAGATGACTAGTGGACTGGCGTTGTAGGTTAGTGGTGCGACGCTTGGGGACATTAGTGGCAAGGACAGTTAAAACTGGCTATAATAACTGCCAGGGGGTAAATACCTGGTCTCGGCCTCATATGTGGCTTTAGGGGAATATTCGGTAGGCCATGTTTGACTTTCTGTCCAAAGTGGGATACAATATATCCATGTCTGCTTACAAGTCACGGGAGTGCCGTAAGGGGCACTGCTGGAGCAATTTTTCTTTCTTGTAAAATTATTTATTATATTCAAGAAGGTACATAGAGTTTGTGAGAGTATATAACATTGGTGTTCTTATATTCATGCAAAGCCACTTAACATGCATAGCATTTCAGACAATATATAAAATATATATAAAATATATGTATTATACAGTATTATATATATCAAACAGTCAAATGACATTAATATTAACAATATTGAGGCAAAATGTTCTTTTAGTTGCACTTGGCAAGTCTCAAATAACTTTTAATTGCATTTGTCATCTTAAAAGATTAGACAACTTTCGTCTCAAAAAGACAAAATTATACAATAGGCTATTTTAATGTTAATGATTCCCTTTGTCAGAGACAGGAAGCCAGTACTTAGGCCTGAGGTCCCCTGAAGGTAACTACTAACCTGCCCCAGGATGCAGCCAACTGCTTAACTCTCACATACTGCTACGGTAAAAGAGGTGAAAGGAAAACTTGCCCCGTTTCTGACCTGCCCAGGAATTGAACCTGGGTCCTGGGGTTGTGAGCTGAGGATATAGACCACCATACTATAGGATCCATAAAACTAATGGTATCTAATAGTAACCAGTTAAATTTAATATTATCGTGTTCACGTGTCTATAATTTTTGTCAGGGACAGTTAGCGTGTGTATATTATACTTTAAGCTAAGCTTGTATAGAGGTCCCCAAGGACCAAGTACTGAGCCTCCCAGGATGCAACCCAACAACAATTGCCTAACTCCCGGGTACCTATTTACTGGTAGATAAAGAGGCATTAGGCAAAAGGAAACATGCCTAACAATTTCTCCTGCTTGGGAATCAAACCTAGGATCCCCTATTGTGAGTTCACAATGAAACCAATTATGCAAAAAATTTGCAAATTTTCAAATTTATGGGTCATACTTGATTTAATTTGTTTTCTAATTTTCAGAGATGTATAGTTCTTAAACTGTAGGATGACACAAGGGGAAATACTTTGAAAAGTGCATTATGAGTACAGTACAGGGGTACCTCAGTTTTAAGAGTTTAATTCATTCCTGGAGACGGCTCGTATTCCGGAAACTCGAATTCCGAAGCTAATTTCCCCATAAGAAATAATGGGAAATGAATTAATCCGTTCCTGACTACCCCAAAAACCCCACATCAAACTAAATTTTTATACCTAATTCATCTAAATAAACCTACAAAACTATGTTCAAGTTATTACTTACCTTGCTGTTGAATGCTGTAGGCGTATGGAAGATGGTGAGGAGGGGGAAGGAGGAGAGGAGTTACTGTTTGGAAGGGGAGTCCCTTTCCATTATCACATCAGGCAGTGAGGACCTTTCTGGTGTGCTCTCCCTGGCACGTTTTATCTCAGTGCCACTAGGTCCTGGTTGAGGCTCGCTGCTCGATTTTCAACTTTGCAGTTCTTCCCATACTTCACACATTTTCTTAATCAAGAAGGGACATCCTCTACTACCTCTACTCACAGCTATTTTCTTAGGTTGAACCTTATCAATGACTTTCTTGAGACCCATGGCGAGATATATAATAACTTTTATGCTCAAATGGCCAAAAAAACGACATAAAACTGTAAATCCTTGTGAAATTCA
>NC_091156.1:19727791-19762791 GCF_040958095.1 Procambarus clarkii
TCAGGCTGGTACCACAATCCAAGTCCTCTATCAGGCTGGTACCACAATCCAGGTCCTCTCTCAGGCTGGTACCACAATCCAGGTCCTCTCACAGGCCGGTACCACAATCCAAGTCCTCTATCAGGCTGGTACCACAATCCAGGTCCTCTCTCAGGCTGGTACCACAATCCAGGTCCTCTCACAGGCCGGTACCACAATCCAAGTCCTCTATCAGGCTGGTACCACAATCCAAGTCCTCTCTCAGTCTGGTACCACAATCCAGGTTCTCTATCAGGCTGGTACCACAATCCAAGTCCTCTATCAGGCTGGTACCACAATCCAGGTCCTCTATCAGACTGGTACCACAATCCAGGTCCTCTCTCAGGCTGTTACCACAATCCAGGTCCTCTCTCAGGCTGGTACCACAATCCAAGTCCTCGCTCCGGCTGGTACCACAATCCAGGTCCTCTCTCAGGCTGGTACCACAATCCAGGTCCTCTCTCAGGCTGGTACCACAATCCAAGTCCTCTCTCAGGCTGGTACCACAATCCAAGAACTCTCTCAGGCTGGTACCACAATCCAGGTCCTCTCTCAGGCTGGTACCACAATCCAGGGCCTCTCTCAGGCTGGTACCACAATCCAAGAACTCTCTCAGGCTGGTACCACAATCCAGGTCCTCTCTCAGGCTGGTACCACAATTAAACAACAAACTGAGTACCATTTCCGATCTCCAAAGCTTTCCACTTGTAACCTGTTGCGTCTCTATCTTCTCTCTTCTTTTCTCTGTTTCCTATCCGAGAGGCATCCCCTCGACCATCCCAACACCTTCACAGATGCATTGGCTTTGTTATCAAGTATTTATATGAGCACTTCACACAAGATGGTGTCAAACGCTCTCAGATATTCATGGAATATGCAGGGGACCCGCCTAGTATGGGTTTAGTAACAGGCAAGTGATGCAGTGCTAATTCGAATGTTCTCGATATCTCGCGCCCATATTATCATTTTGTCATAAAAGTAATGGATTATGTAAAAATAATAATCTACTGAATCGATAATAATACTTAGAAACGAGTTTTTGTAATGTTGCCAAGTTTTGCAGGGAACAATTTCAGCAACACCTGTAGTTAACCTTTTCTCCTCTGTTTTCATTCGTGTATAAAGATGCTAAATTTGCAGCTTGCCAAATGCCTGGTCATTCATTCAGTTTGTTTAGGTCCTCTTGTAGCCTCTTACTATCTTCCTCTGTCTTAATCCTCCTCATAATTTTTGCATCATCAGCAAACATTGAGAGGAACGAGTCTATACCCTCTGGGAGATCATGTACATATATCAGAAACAGTATAGGTCCACGGACTGAACCCTGCGGGACTCCACTGGTGACGCCTCGCCACTCTGAGACCTCACCACACAGTGACTCGCTGTCTTCTGTTGCTTAGGTACTCCCTTATGTGTGTGTGTGTGTGTGTGTGTGTGTGTGTGTGTGTGTGTGTGTGTGTGTGTGTGTGTGTGTGTGTGTGTGTGTGTGTGGTGTGTGTGTGTGTGTGTGTGTGTGTGTGTGTGTGTGTGTACTCACCTAATTGTGCTTGCGGGGGTTGAGCTCTGGCTCTTTGGTCCCGCCTCTCAACCGTCAATCAACTGGTGTACAGATTCCTGAGCCTATTGGGCTCTATCATATCTACATTTGAAACTGTGTATGGAGTCAGCCTCCACCACATCACTTCCTAATGCATTCCATTTACTAACTACTCTGACACTGAAAAAGTTCTTTCTAACGTCTCTGTGGCTCATTTGGGTACTCAGCTTCCACCTGTGTCCCCTTGTTCGCGTCCCACCAGTGTTGAATAGTTCATCCTTGTTTACCCGGTCGATTCCCCTGAGGATTTTGTAGGTTGTGATCATGTCCCCCCTTACTCTGTCTTCCAGTGTCGTAAGGTGCATTTCCCGCAGCCTTTCCTCATAACTCATGCCTCTTAGTTCTGGGACTAGTCTAGTAGAATACTTTTGGACTTTTTCCAGCTTCGTCTTGTGCTTGACAAGGTACGGGCTCCATGCTGGGGCCGCATACTCCAGGATTGGTAGTGTGTGTGTGTGTGTGTGTGTAAACACGTGCAATAATTTCATAACATAAATTAATTAATGCGTGCATTTTAAAACAATTTATATATATTTTTTTCATTATTCTATTATCGTGCCCAGGTCGCCCGTCCGACAAGTAAACTAGTATTCATTTGTCCAGAAACGTTATTGTCCTCAGAGTCCTACCTATAAATGCCTCAGTTCCTACCTATAAATAATCTCTATACGACACATTGACAAGTCGTCAAGCCACGTGCTCTCACCTCCATTTCCAGTATGACAAGCAAAGACGAGCCAGAGGAGGGCGAGGCACCAGGCGCCCCGGCTGAAGCCCGCGTAGATGATGCTGGGGGCGCGAGGGAGGGGCACCTGGTCGTCCCCCCAGGTGTCGTACCTGGCCATCCCGTACAGCACCAGCGAGGCCACCGTCGTCGCCGCAGCCCACCCCAACACCGTCTGCCACTACACCCAGCGGGAGAGGCAAATATTACTGGTCATGGAAGGACTGTGATTGTTTGGGGTCACAGAGAGGAACTGTGTCTTACTCCACCATCCCTCCAAAACTCTCGTATTAAATATATCACCATTACTTACCTTGTGTGGTATTGCACTTAATTATTTATTCATTGTTAGCATCTCGCGAATCGAACGCCGACGTTTGATACGCAAGAAACCAGACCACTTGTGTACCGACCAGTCCAAGTGGTTGGGCACCACTCCTTCCCTTCGTCTTATCCCAGTACCATGTTCACATATCCCAGCACCTTGTCCACATATCCCAGCACCTTGTCCACATATCCCAGCACCTTGTCCACATATCCCAGCACCTTGTCCACATATCCCAGCACGTAGTACTATGTGGTCCGACCCATCCTCCTACTATGAAGGTACTTACAGCAACCATTTGGTCACTACCAATATATCGTGATGGACTGGCAAAAAATTTGACTTTGTTATTAAATTTGGACAAATGTGAAATTTTTGAACGACAAAATAAATATAAGACCTATCCTAGCACCCCTAGGCCTAAAACACGCTATCTTAGGCCTAATATATTACATATATGTGCTACACTAGACTTAGGAATATTTAAGTATAGTTTTGGCTTTATTTTTCAGGACTATTCAATTCAAAGTACAAAAAAATGAAGGTTTTGGTGATCCATCACTACATATTGGTACTTACGACCAACTGGTTACTGTAAGTACTCTCACTTCAGGAGGACGAGTTGATATAGTCGTACAGGCTTAATCCTATGATACTTCCCCCTCTCTATTAATCTCTCTTACACTCTCATCTATCCTTCCCTATCCCCCTTCTCCCCTTTTGTCCCCCAAAATCCCCCTCTCTAGCTCTCCTTCCCTTTCCACTCTCATTCCCAATCTCCCCCATCCTCTTTCCTTCCCTCTTCACCTTCCTCCTCCCTCCTCTTCTTCCCTTTCCCCAAACATCCCAACTCCCCCAACAT
This sequence comes from Procambarus clarkii, assembly GCF_040958095.1. Taxonomy (NCBI): domain Eukaryota; kingdom Metazoa; phylum Arthropoda; class Malacostraca; order Decapoda; family Cambaridae; genus Procambarus; species Procambarus clarkii. Next base: position 19,731,318 of record NC_091156.1, read on the forward strand.
CATTCCCCTTCTAGAGGGAACCCCATCTAGTAACATTAGAAACAGGCTCAGTATTTTCAGAAATGTGTTAACCAAGCATTAATATAACCAGAGTATCATGTATAGCTGCCGAGAGGCAACTTCCATACGCACATACGAGACACACTAGGTAGAACAACACATACCTCAAATGAAGGCTGTGGGAAAATATCCACTTAAGGTTAAGTTAGGCATGGCCTATAGGTGTATTATAAACACAATGGAGCACATGGCGCGGGTCTAGCCATTTTTAGATGTCAGACCATATTACTGTGGGCAGTAACGAAAGAAAAGTCGATTTAGCGAAATCAGACGTCGCATGACGCCAAAGAGAACCGATAGGTGCCGGTAATTAACCCTTGCCGGTAGTACCCTTTTCAGGTTACATTAATCAAATTACCATTTAAAAATGATCGATATTAATAATACAAATAAAAAATAGTTCAATATGAATAATACTTTGGGTAGTAAGCCGTTAGGACGGATAAATTAGGCAATCATGAGTTAATATCAAGAGTTTAATGGAGAGCGGGCAAGATACACCCACCTCACTCATTGCCACCTAGAGGTGAAGCGTCGTCAGCACGCCAGTCTCACACAACAACAGTCAGCAAGTTGGTCGACTGCTAGCGGCCGTGGAGTGAGGACGTTTACCGACCCTCCATGTCTGTTGGAGTTGTTTGCTGTTTTGGTCGCCAGGTGGTGTGGGCGTCCCTGCCCTACCAGTTTTGTTGCCTGCCTGGCTGCGTTGACGTGGCAGTTCTGACATGGGGGGCCATCTTCCTCCTGTTCAGCGTGTGAACTCCGTGGGCCTGGAGTTCACTTGTAAGGCTGGTTATCCGACCATTGAGATGGTGATGTGTGACATGCTTCGTATCCCGGTGAAAGCTGTTTACAGTGTGGAGCTAGTTACGGCCCATCGGGTTGTTATTAGGTTCGTGGGGGAGGACGAGAACTGGGGACTTCCTCCGTCGGTACGGGGGCGTACGTTGCCGTTGCCAGACGATGCCGGCTCTGTGGCGATTTCGGACCGCAGTGGTGCCCTGACTTATGTCAGTATCCATGGTGCGCCCTTGGAGTTCCCTGATGACCTCCTCCGGTGTTACTTCGGGGGGTTTGGTACTGTTGTCAGCGTGCAGGTGAACACACTCTCCTCGGGGCGGTATGCTGGGAGGCGTACAAACATTCGCACGTTGGGGATGCGCCTGTGGTCGGATATACCTTTTTCTGTCCGGCTTATGGGATACTACGTCCGGGTGTATTATGCCCGGCAGCCTCGTACCTGTTTCCGGTGTGGCCTGTTGGGGCATCAGGCTGCCGGGTGCTCTGAGGCCCCTGCTGCTCCTGTCAACTTGTTCCGCGACGAGGATTTCACGCCGCTCCCTCTGGAGGCAGTCTCCGGTGATGTTGATGAGGTGGTGCGCGTCCCATTTGCTGCTGCAGCTTCCCGAGCGGAGCCTGCCGTTCCTCCGGTTGTTGCCGTCCCTCCTCCGGTTCTTGAGGTACCGTCGGTTGGTCTGCCTGATCCTGTCGCTGTTCCAGCTGCTCCCGTGGGCCTTCCTGGAACTCCCTGTGTGACGTCGCTGTCTTCTCCCTCGTCTTCTGATGCTGCACCTGGCCCTGTGTCCGTGACTCGGGTCCTGGATGTGCTTGGTGCTGGGGTGGCTGCGGAGCCTCCCGCTGTGCGTGGCCCGGTTTCCCCTGTGGTAGAAGCTGCTGCCGTTCTGTGTCGGGCGTCAGTTCCTCCGGCCTCGTGGTACCCGTGTTTCTGGGTCGCCTTACCAGCTCTGACGATATCCAGCCGGTGCCCAAACGTTCCCGGCGTTCGTCTTCTGCCTGGGCCGACGTTGGTGACTTCAGTGACCGCGGGTCTTCGGGTATTGACAGTGTGGATACGGATGCGTCGATGTCTCCGCGGTTCATGGTGGCGGAGGTCCATGTGCCTGCTGGTGCTGGTGCCTGTGTCTCGGACGTGCCTTCGGTTCTTTCTCTGCCGGGGGACTCTCCACAGTGGGGGGTGGTGGCTTCTGCTGCCAGGGATGGTGTGGACTCTGGTGCTGGGCGTGGCCTGGTGGTGACGTTACGGAAGGATGCGCGCCATCCGGGTTCCCTGCTGTCGTCTGGTGGTGTGCCCGGGGCCGCGGGTGCGCGTTGGGGCCCTAGGGGACGTGTTGCTGGCGTCTGTGATGCCGCCGGGTCACTGGTCGAAGATTGCTGAGTTACTGCTGTCTGACGGACCGGAGTGCTTTCATGGTGGGCAAGTTCCCTTCATGTGGGGGCGAGTAGCGACTTCTCGCCTCATGAGTACTACCATCTGGGTCCCCTGTTTGCAGGTGTTTGTTGCCCCGGTTCCAGATGTTATGGCGTCCCCGGTGGATGGACGGGACCCATTGCAATGGGTGTTCTGGGAGGCATTTAATGTACGGCTCCCGCGGGCCAGGTTCCCGGGCAAGTATGTGCTCTGATTTCCTGTGTATTTGCTCTATGACATGCTGTGTGCCCTTCTGGCTGTTTGTTTGCCTGTTTCTATTATGTGCTTCTGCCTCTCCCTTTGTGCGTTGCTTTGCCGTGTGGCGTATTAGTTTCTAGTGCTTGGCGTCACTCGTTTCGCGTTTTGGCTTGGCATTTTGCCTTTCCTGGCTTTGTGATTCACCCTTCACGGGTACGCCGGGGCGCATCCGATCCCACGATCGTCGTCGCCCCTAACTCAACAACAACAACAGTCAGCAAGTTCGCTGGTTCAACCTTGACGACGAGCGGACGTCTGGACACCTCCTCCGCCTGGGAGTCGGCTGATCACGTTCTGTTTTCGCGTTTTGACTTTGCTACAGCCGTTTTCATCTCTATTCAACGGTCCAGGTGTACGGCGCCTGGCTCATATATCGCCTTGGGTCACGGGATTGTTGATAGATTTTTTTGACGTGTTCTGGCTGGTTCTCCTGGTGGGGTGACGGTGTTCAGAGCCAGCTTGCCGAGAGGTGCCGGGGTTGGTGGGGTCCTGGTGTGCCCTGAGCAGTGGTGGGCAGCTGGCTTCTACTCTGCCGGGGGACACTGGATGACTTTTGCGTTTTAGTTGGGGGCCGAGTTTTGGTTTTGCTACCCTTGGTTCTTTGTATGGGGCGGGGCCGGTGCTTATCACCCTGAGGGACTCCTGGGGCTCCCCAACCATCTACCCGTTTGCGTTTCTTTGCCACGAAGCATAATAGTTTCATGTGATTGACGTCACCCGTTTCGCAATTAGACTTGGCTTTTCACCTTTCCGGGCTTCGCGATTAACCCATCACGGGTACGCCAGGGCGTATCCGATCTCACGATCGTCCTCGCCCCTAAATCAACAACAACAACAGTCACCAGGTTCGCTGGTTCAACCTTGACGACAAGCGGACGTCTGGACGCATCCTCCGCCTGGGAGCTGCCGGATCACGTTTGTTTCACGATTATGGATTTGATACTGCCGTTTGCCATCCCTATTCAACGGTACGGATTGTTACGACGCCTGGCGCACAAATTGCCTTGGGTCACAGGATAGGTGATAGATTTTTTACGTTTTCTGGCGGGGTGTCGGTGTTCGGCGCCGGCTTGGCCGAGAGGTGCAAGGAGTTGGTGGGCTCCCGGTTTGCCCTCAGCCGTGGTGGGCGGCTGGCATCTGCTCTGTCGGAGGGCACTGGGAAGGGAAGGAAACTAACAGGGGGAAAAGCGCCAAGCTATTACGACTATAAAGCATTGGGAAGGGATCAGATAAGGATTTGGGATGGGACGGCGGGGAAGCAGTGGTGCCCAACCACTTGGACAGTCGGGAATTGAACACTGACCTGCATGACGCGAGACCGTCGCTCTACCGTCCAGCCCAAGTGGTTGGGCGGAAATGACTGGATGACTTGCGCTTTAGTTGGGTCCGAGTTTTTGGTTTTGCTCCCCCAGTGTTCTCTGTGTGGGGCGGAGCCGGTGCTTGTCACCCTGAGGGACTCTTGGGGCTCCCCAGTGTTCTCTGTGTGGGGCGGGGCCGGTGCTTGTCACTCTGAGGGACTCTTGGGGCTCCCCAGTGTTCTCTGTGTGGGGCGGGGCCGGTGCTTGTCACTCTGAGGGACTCTTGGGGCTCCCAGTGTTCTCTGTGTGGGGCGGGGCCGGTGCTTGTCACTCTGAAGGACTCTTGGGGCTCCCCAGTGTTCTCTGTGTGGGGCGGGGCCGGTGCTTGTCACTCTGAGGGACTCTTGGGGCTCCCCAATTATCGCCCGTCTGTGTGTTTATCGGCCGCGAGGCACATTAGTTTCTGCTGATAACCGACCTTCATTTCTACATTCGGCGAAATTCGTCATTGAGGGCAGCAATAATTCCTGTCTGGGTCTTCTTCCCCGCACACAACCTGAAGCCACTCAAGGAGAGGACCCCCACTAACTACTTTCACTAACAGCTAAGCTGTTAATTTTCTTTCAGGAGTTTAATTTAATTTTTGTATTTACATAAACCCCCCTTCTCTTTTTGTGGTAACAACATATGAGGGAAGGATTTACAACTAATTTTAAAATGGCGAAGACGTTTCAGTCCATTCTGAACCCATTCATGTTGGGAGTTGGTTACAGTATTTATTCAGGTACGTTATTATGAAATTATTTGCATATAAGTTTGCATGTAAGTAGCACATGTGAACACTTAATGGACATAGTTAGATTGATGACATAGTTAAAAGCGTAAGAATGGAAGAAACTGCAGAAGGTCTATGGGCCTATACGTGGCTGCTGCAGTTTATAATGCAAGCAATTAAGCGTGTCCTTACCAGCTTGAGTTTGATGGTGCGGCCTCGCACAGTGTAGATGAGCCAGCCAGCCCACACACCCACCAGGTAAGAGTTGGCTCGACACCACGGGGTCATGTAGGTGTCCCACGCGACGAATCGGATCCTCAACCGGGTCTCTATCACAGTAAACAAAACACTTTAGACCAAATTGCAGTACTCAATCTAGGTCTCTTTTATATATATATAAAGTTTGAGAAATTAAATATTCCATACATTTTTCAAACATGTTCATAGCTGAATATCTATGCATTGAAAATACAAAATAATAAGTAAAATTGTATGTTAAATAATAACACAACAGATGATAATTATGACATTTTTATTAAGAGAAATCATGAAACAAACACTGAAATAACACAACATGGAAAAGAATACTTGTTTAGTTAGATGCTCATGACACGAATAAGTGTGAACTGAATGTGGCATAGCCAAGACATTTCACATTCACATGCATCAAACACATGAATGTAAGATATACATGAATACATATACATTTGGATATGTATATGCTTGTGTGCATTTAGGATTATATAAACTAAAAATAGGAAAAGAAAAGTGCCGAAAACATCATTACTGAGACGATAAGTGGGAGTGGCAGGTACACAGGTGGTCTTGGGATAAACAATGGACCCCAGGGAGGGTTTTGGGGGTCACCACAGGACCCCACTGAGGTCATTATAGGACCCCAGAGTGTTGTCAGTTCACTGGATGGCTGAATGGAAGTCGATGGGTTGACAGCTACGTGACTGAGAGATGGAGGAGAGGTTAACAGCTGAGTGGGTGATGAGTGGTGAATGGGTTGACAGCTGGATGGTGAATGGGTTGACAGCTGGGTGGGTGATGGGTGGGTGAATGGGTTGACAGCTGGGTGGGTGATTGGTGGTGAATAGGTTGACAGCTGGGTAAGTGATGGGTGGTGAATGGGTTGAAAGCTGGATGGGTGATGAGTAGACAGCTGGGTGGGTGATGGGTGGTGAATGGGTCGAAAGCTGGGTGGGTGATGGGTGATGAATAGGTTGACAGCTGGGTAAGTGATGGGTGGTGAATGGGTTGAAAGCTAGGTGGGTGATGGGTTGACAGCTGGGTGGGTGATGGGTGGTGAATGGGTTGACAGCTGGTGGGTGATGAATGGGTTGACAGCTGGGTGGGTGATGGGTGGTGAATGGGTTGACAGCTGCGTGGGTAATGGGCCGAACTGGAAGGGATGATTGTCCAATGCTTTACAAAAAAACAGTTCTCAGAATAATGTTTTTGCAATAAGACCTGACTTTGATGGGGAGATTAGGATTAGTAATTTAGTAAGAGACCTAGCTAATTTTAAAGCGGAGAGTAGGCTTATGTACTTAGCAACATTCCAAGTGTTTTTACGTCATAATTTTTTCAGGAAATAAAGCAAAACTGAGGTTAAGCTAAATTAACCAGGCATTTGAAGAATAATGAGCAACTTACATAAAGTTTAATGCAGGAGGTACATTATAGACAGCCGACAGTGTCGTTGGGATGGCGAAGGATACCGCAGTGACCAACCCCAGCAGTGGAAGTCCTGGGGAGGAACGTTAGTATGAATCACAGTGACCACCCGCAGTTGATGGGCTCTCTAAAGCAGCAAATTAGATGAAGAAAAGAACAGAGGAAAAACACCTGGATACAATAGCAATAGCAGAGTCAAAACTCATATGCTGATAACAAAGCAGTTTTGTTCTATAAGCACCAGATTTAAAAAAAAATGTACTCAAGGGGAGGGGGGGGGGTGGGGTTGGAGAAGAAGGAATATGAAGAAGAATTTATGTTATATTAATATATAAGCACTAATGTCCTTAAACAGATAGTACCCACACCTCTGAAGGCTTCACATGGTAACGCTGTAACACTCACCAATCTTGCGCTTGTAAAGAAGAGGCGCGAGCACCAGTGGAAGCACAATGTAGATCTGTGTATCGGCAGCCGTGTACCAGCACTGCGCCAGACACTGCAATTATACAACCATGACTAAGAACATGTTCCACTGCCCTTACATACACACCTTATTATTATTATTAACATTTTTATGGACAAAATTTAATTACAATTTTGCCTATTCTGAGGATTTCAATTAAGTCATATTAAAGTGAGAATAATGCTGGTATTATGACAGAGGGTCATACACAAGACTATATGTTTACGTAGGATAAAGCATTTATATATCATGGTTACAATTAATGTTTTAATGTACGAATATGTAAATGCAACTTTCTATTGTGCACTGCCACACAAGGGCAGGGATAGGTTCATAAGTGATGCAACTTAAAATAAATAAATAAAACTGTTCTTCATTCTTTAAAACGGACACACAAATTTTGGATAAATTGTTAGGATGTCGTTCAGTACACCAGATTCAATGAAATAGTTACACAGTTGTTGGTACAATATGCCAAACGGTCTAAAGTTTTTTACGGTTTCACATTCAACAATATAGTGTTCTAGTGAATGCATTAAAGGTTTATCACAGAGTTTACAATCTGAATAATCTGGTAGTGGCTCAGCCTCACTAACCTGCCAGATGTGTCTATTGCCAAGGCAAATTCATGCAATGACTACATCTCATTGCCTGGTCCAGTTACTGTGCTGACCATACAAATACCTATTATTACAAAACTTGTCATAACTTTTAATACTGCAGCATTCAGGTCTCTGGGGATTTTTAGTTCTTGGACCAATGTATACTTAGAGGAGGGACAGCAAGCTCTTACACGTTGTGGGAAATTTTACCCACAATATCTATATTTTCATCTAAGAAATGTATTATTTCTATATCATATCTATATCATATCAAAATCAGTTCAAAATTATATCAGAATCACTATAGATTCATTATACATCTTGATCCTAGATGACAATGCCACTAGGATCACGTACACCCTAAGGCCCTATATATGCCTACGTGACTTTGTGCATGATCTCTCAAGGATCTAGAAGCTTCTAGAAGGATTCTTAATTAAAAACTATTGGAATGAATTTAATCGATTTCCAGTAGAGTTAAAAGGAATCCTTAATAAGAATCAATAGTACTATCCAGTAGTACTTATAATCTTTAAATCCTATATCTAATTATATTATAATCACATCTTATCTCAATCATATGTCTAGACAGTAAAAATAATCAATCAATGTTCATTGGAAGCTATCCCTCTCAAGGGATAGGGAGGGGCATGTTTGGAACAAGGTGACGGACTGGGACGCCCCCAGGCAGAATGCATTTATTGACAAAAGAGTGAACAAGTGTTATAGTGTCTTGTGAACATTACTTAGCTCAGGACACCTTATTAAATTATCTTTATCACCAGAGATTACTCTCTAGAACTGGGGGAGTACCTGGACAATATCTACAAGAAAAATTCCTAGAACATTTATATCAAATAGGAGTGTATAGTGAAGCACACAGTGATAATGTCTCCACCTCCACCCTCATCTTTCTGCATCTGCAATTAAGGACAATCACATAGCTACGCTACTAGAACATCATACAGCAAAGCTGTGATATAAAATATCGTGCCTAAACTCGCGACAAGAGAGTTATCTAGTCTGGCACACTGTCAAACAGGCACCCCGGCAGTCAGAGAAGTATATTGATGTTATTTAGTATATTAATTGGCCAATTGTATGCTTGTGTAACTTTGATATATTAAATGAGTCTGTCTGTCGGTTATAGAGTGAGGCAACGCCTCATATTTCAGTAAGTTTATTAATATTGCAGTGCAGTAGTTGAATTTTTCCAAGCACAAAACTTCATGAGTGTCCCTTGTGTGAAAAAAGATTCAGTCACAGTAAACAAAACCTCATGAGTGTCCATTGTGTGGGAAAAAATTCAATCAGGCTGACTGAAGCTCTTCATATAAATATATCTATATCTATATATATACTTGAATATATAAATTAGGTTAACAATTGCTTACTTAATTATCTTTAAGTTATCATATAAGTTCATTTAATTGAATATAATTTCTAGTACTTAGTAACAGTACTTAGACTACATTTAAGGTCATTTATTCTACAATTTAAATTGTTGTTTATTGTATAAGAATATATTGGCTGTTGATAGTTATGGTGCTAGGCTAGACTATGTACATGTTTAAATCTCTGATTTAAACAGAACCAGTCTTCAGTCATAGAACTGAATTTATTAAATCTTATCCTTGTATAAAATACAAGCTGATGTGAGATACTTGTCTGCAGGTGAACTGTGGATCTTCAATCAACCTAACAACTAATTCATTCACCTCACCTGCCCTTTACAACCCACAATCTGTCATTAGGAAAAGAGGAGCTAGGATTTACGACCCTAGCTAGAGACTTTAGTTGAATTAATTGCAGACAGTAATTTTTAATTTAGTTCAGTACAAGTCCCTGGTAGTTCTCCTCTCATAGCAATCCTGGCAAGTTTTTCCCACACACATGGCCTGAATCACCTTCTAGAGGTTAACAAGCCAATAAGCTCATCCCCAAAACGGTTGTGAAGTGTGACGCTAGTGTGTAATGGTGCCAATTTTTGTTATGCCGCAGTATGTAGTTTTACACTACTAATTCTATCTGATGCTTCAGTATGTAGTGTGATGGTACGAGTTCTACACGATGCTGTAGTGCCGCGTGACAGTGCTGGGTCTACATGCTGCACCAGTATGCAGTGTGATGATACGAGTTCTACAAGATGCTCCAGTATGCAGTGTGATGGTTACGCTTCGACTTGATGTGTTGTGAGCCAAAGGTCTCTGTTGTAAGCCGGCTGGTCGAGACGTCAAGGACCCCGGGTGTCGTCTGTGAGTGCCGCCGGCTGGTTGAGACATCAAGGATTCCGGGCGTCGTCTGTGAGGGCCACCGGCTGGTCGAGACATCAGGGACCTCGGGTGTCATCTGTCAGTGCCGCCAAAGACGACTCTGATGTCGCCGGTGGTAGTGCTGGTGGCCGGAATAGACACCGGGAACGGTTTCAAACTCCTGCACAAAGGGTCGTCGTGTGGAGGGCCAGAAGATATGTGCCTAGATGTGGCTTTTAAGAGTTGGCGTATTGGTTCAATTAGTGAGAAGAGAAGTCAGTTCTGTTCTGCAGCCAGATTCGATGGATGAACCAGTCGAGCCATGATTACATCAGTAGGGAAGCGGCTGACCTCAACTGGTAAAGTCCGTGGTCGGTAGCCTCCACACCCTCATTGTAGCTGTGCAGACTCTTGGTAGATAACGTGAGTGCAGACTCTTGGTGGATTAGGTGAGTGTAGACTCTTGGTAGATAACGTGAGTGCAGACTCTTGGTGGATTATGTGAGTGTAGACTCTTGGTGGATTGCGTGAGTGCAGACTCTTGGTGGATTACGAGAGTGCAGACTCTTGGTGGATTCCCTGTGTGTAAATTCTTGGTGGATTACGTGAGTGCAGACTGCTTCTATGTGATGCTCCAGTATGCATTGTGACAGTAGTGTGAAGATACTGGTTGTACACAATGCCTCAGTACGTAGTGTGAGAGTACTGGTTCTTCACGATTGTCGAGCATGTTGAGTGATGGTACTGGTTGTATGTGATGTCCCAGTATGTAGTGTGATGGTACTGGTTCTATGTGATGGCCCAGTATGTAGTGTGATGGTACTGGTTCTAGGTGATGCTCCAGTATGTAGTGTGATGGTACTGGTTCTAGGTGATGGTACTGGTTCTAGGTGATGCCCCAGTACGTAGTGTGATGGTATTGGTTCTAGGTGATGCTCCAGTATGTAGTTTGATGGTACTGTTTCTATGTGAATCTTTACTATGTAGTGCAGAAGATGTAATGAATGGAGGGAGAGTTTTAGCAGCCCGTTCTCTGGGTAAAGTGATCTCATTGAGACACGTCCCATACCACCTGGATAGTTACCTAGATATTGGTGGTGGTCTGATACGGTTCCAGTAATAGTCTACCTGTTAACTGGCAAGTGAACCTCTGCTCTAAACAGAAAATATTCCGAAGTTATAACTTTTTGCATTATAAATCGATGGTTTATAGTGTAAAAAGTTTATGGTAAACTCGTTTTCTATATATGCTTCAAAGTCTATATTTTTAAATGTGATATATTAGGGGAAGCTCAAATAGTTTTCGAATTTCATACTTCACATGCTTGAAAATAATACACTGTTATGTATTAACCTAATGTAATGTAACCTAACCTATCCCCGGGTACTTAGTACATAAAAGCACTAATTAAGTAGTAGTTTTCTAGTGATTACCACTAAGACACAGACATCCTGAGGACAGGTTGATTAGTGCTGATATTTGCAATCTTTATTACTTTGCTTTACTTGTGGGCCCCTGAACCTCAATGAAGAAAAAAATATATAAAATAAAACACAACTAGCCTAATAACCTAATTACATAATATTGACATTATTAAGTATATAGCAGAGGACCTGTGGTTAAATGTAGCAAGAGGAAGTAGGGGAATATTATGATGTAGGGGCCTGACGGCTAAATGGACAGCGCTGGGGATTCGTAGTTCTAAGGTTGCGGGTTCGGTCCTAATGATCCTATTCACCTAGCAGTAAATAGGTACCTGGGAGTTAGACAGCTGCTACGGGCTGCGTCCTGGGGATGTGTAACAAAAGGGAGGCCTGGTCGAGGACCGGGCCGCGGGGACGCTAAGCCCTGAAATCATCTCAAGATAACCTCAAGATGCTCGTGCTGATAAGAGGGAAGGTGAGGATGACGGTAATTAGGGGAATTATGACAAAGAAGAGTATGAGGATAATGTTGATGATAATGATGATAATTCTGAAAAAATAATGATAAAGATGATGATGATGATGATTACACAGATAATGATAATTACGATAATGATAATTATAATGACTATAATTGTTATTATGCTAATGATAATAATGAACCAGATTATGATAAATATGATAATTATATATAATGATACTTTCCATAATATGTGGATTACGATAATTGCTACAATTATGAAAATTGCTATAATTATGAAAATTATTATATATATATATATGATAATGGTAATGTCGTTTAAGATAATAATTATATATTACACTGATAATTTGATAAGTAACCAAAATGATAACCCTAATCTATAAATCCCAACTTCAGGTTTGTAACTAATACCGCTGAGAACGAAAAAGAAATCCATTGATGCTGTGCCTCTGTGCTGCCGTGACAATCCACAGAAAGGTTTATTATCAGTAATGTCATGTTAATGTTTGTGTCATGGGTATGACAGCAGACACTCACCATATGATTCATAAAGTTGGTGGCAAAGAGGAAGTCTGCCCACCAGTACTGCTGACAGATCTCCACGACGGTCCGCTCAATGTGCATGGCAAGGGGCCCGAACACCAGGAACCTTGCCAGCGTGGCCATCACGGCACCAGTCAAGGCTATGGGTGGCGCTAACCTATTGCACAACAACACAAACCATCATATAAGAATGAATCAATCAATCAATTAATCAATTAATCAATGTTTGTTCAAAAGAATGTGTACTCACCTAATTGTGCTTGTAGGGGTTGAGCTCTTGCTCTTTCGGTCCGCCTCACAACTGTCAATCAATCAACTATTCCCCCCCCCCCACACACACACACACATAGGAAGCAGCCCTTAGCAGCTGTCTAATTCGCAGGTGTCTATTTACAGCTTGGTGAACAGAGGCATCAGGATGAAAGAAACTCTGCCTATTTGTTTCTGTCTGCGTCGGGGATCAATCCCTGCACCCTAGGACTATAAACACGGAACGTGGGACCAAAGTTCACAGAGCCGAGCCTGACCTCTTTACACACACCAAACTTCAGGTGAGTACCTGACTTGATAGCATGAGGGAGCCTGATGGCTATCTTAAGGTTATCTAGAGATGATTTCGGGGCTTAGCGTCCCCACGGTCCGGTCCTCGACCAGTCCTTTTTGTTACACACACCCCAGGAAACAGCCCGTAGCAGCTGTCTAACTCCCAGGTACTTATTTACTGCTAGGTAACAGGGGCATCAGGGTGAAAGAAACATTTTGCCCACTTGTCTCCAGGTTCGATCCCCGGTGGAGGAGTCTATCACTAGGAAAAGAAGAGCAAGGATTTATGACCCTAGCTACAGACTTAAGTTGAAGTAATTTTGCATACAGTAATTTTTAATTTAGTACAGTACAAGTCCCTAGTAGTTCTCCTCTCACATTAATCCCAACAGTATTTCCTACATTTACGGTCCTTTGAACCTAGATGGTTACATCAGTACTCTTCAGACCATATTTATGGTCCTTCGTTTACCGAATATTTCAATAGCAAAATACATAAGAAACTAATTGATTTTGCATTGGAATAATTTTTTCACATAATAGCCTAACCTAGCTTACAGCCAATATCTATAATATCTATATATCCACAATGAACAAATTGTTTACAGTGGCCAGACCACCTTAGCCATTACCTAGTAAGCATTCATAGCATACTAGTAACTGCTCTGTGTCAAAAACCACAGTACCTGATTTTATCAGTGCCACAGACACAATTACATCTCATTTCATATATATACCATTATATCTCACTTGGGGTAACAATATGTATGTACACATTTAAGTGTATTATCCAGCATTATCTTTAATCAACTGATTTTCAGAGCTGCTGATTACTAAATTATCTTTTAAAAAAAATAGTGTTTTTAACACAGTAAGAGCATTTCATTACACTATACAGTATCCATAATCAACTGTAACAAACATTATTTCAGGTAAAACCAGTAGACATTCTACAGTATTATATCAAACCCCTACAAGGGTACTATTATCTTGTAATAATTCTGCAAAAATAGTGCCATTTACTATTTTTAAAGAATTATTACAAAATTTACCGATTTGATGCATTCAGATGAAAAAACACATTTTTACACTTTTTTTTGAGATATATACAAGAGTTGTTACATTCTTGTACAGCCACTAGTATGTGTAGCGTTTCGGGCAGGTCCCTGGAATACGATCCCCGCCGCGAAGAATCGTGACTCTGTGAACGTGTACATCCTACCTGATGACTCAGTGAACGTGTACATCCTACCTGATGACATGTGAACGTAGTACATCCTACCTGATGACACGGTGAACGTAGTACATCCTACCTGATGACATGTGAACGTAGTACATCCTACCTGATGACATGTGAACGTAGTACATCCTACCTGATGACATGTGAACGTAGTACATCCTACCTGATGACGCGGTGAACGTAGTACATCCTACCTGATGACATGTGAACGTAGTACATCCTACCTGATGACACGGTGAACGTGTACATCCTACCTGATGACACGGTGAACGTAGTACATCCTACCTGATGACACGGTGAACGTGTACATCCTACCTGATGACGCGGTGAACGTAGTACATCCTACCTGATGACATGTGAACGTAGTACATCCTACCTGATGACACGGTGAACGTAGTACATCCTACCTGATGACTCGGTGAACGTGTACATCCTACCTGATGACGCGGTGAACGTGTACATCCTACCTGATGACGCGGTGAACGTGTACATCCTACCTGATGACGCGGTGAACGTAGTACATCCTACCTGATGACGCGGTGAACGTGTACATCCTACCTGATGACGCGGTGAACGTGTACATCCTACCTGATGACTCTGTGAACGTAGTACATCCTACCTGATGACGCGGTGAACGTGTACATCCTACCTGATGACGCGGTGAACGTAGTACATCCTACCTGATGACGCGGTGAACGTAGTACATCCTACCTGATGACGCGGTGAACGTAGTACATCCTACCTGATGACGCGGTGAACGTAGTACATCCTACCTGATGACGCGGTGAACGTAGTACATCCTACCTGATGACGCGGTGAACGTGTACATCCTACCTGATGACGCGGTGAACGTGTACATCCTACCTGATGACGCGGTGAACGTAGTACATGATCCAGTTGATCCTGCCTACTCTGCTGAACTCCTTCAGAACTCCATAAGTCACCAGGAAGCCGCTGATGAAGAAGAAAGTGTCGACACTGAAGCTGGCGTTGTCGACCGTCTCGTCGATCACGTCATCTGTCACCTACACCGACACACACACAACATAAACCACAGTATTATTAACCCGACCCACACACATGTGGCACTAAATGAAGGTGGGGCCATATTGACCTCTCCTGGACTTATATCCAGTCACCTGGATAAAAGCCCCTTATCCAGGTGACTGGATAAGGGTCCAAGTCTGGATAAAGTCACCTGGACCCATATACTGTCACTTATCTTATGGAGCCTTATCCTGACCTGGATCTCCCTGGTCCAGGATGGCCAGTGCTGTCGGGGGTTGGGGTAAGGGTCACATGACTTCCAACCTTTTTGTATCTTGAGGTTATCTTGGGGTTATCTTGAGATGATTTCGGGGCTTTAGTGTCCCCGCGGCCCGGTCCTCGACCAGGCCTCCACCCCCAGGAAGCAGCCCGTGACAGCTGACTAACTCCCAGGTACCTATTTACTGCTAGGTAACAGGGGCATTCAGGGTGAAAGAAACTTTGCCCATTTGTTTCTGCCTCGTGCGGGAATCGAACCCGCGCCACAGAATTACGAGTCCTGCGCGCTATCCACCAGGCTACGAGGTCCCCTATAGTCAGTGTGGTCTAGCAATATAATACGGGATACTCTTAAGTGCATAGAGCCCTAGCTGTCTGGATTCAAATCTTTCAGGGGTGAGGAGCTTTCAGTTGCATATTGGATTGGGGACCATTCACATATGTAGTATATATCTACATATGTGTGTAACTGAAAATTCCACACCCCAGAAGTGACTCGAACCCGGACTGCCAGGAGCACATTGCAAGTGGTGTACACGGTGCCTTAAACCACTGGACCATCAATGATTGTACAAAAGGCAGTGATAGCTGAGGTTATTTGAACCACCACCCCAATGGCACTTTGATGGTAATCTTGGGCATAGCTATTTCATCAAATCCCCTCATTTTTGTGGGGCCACGAGAGCAATACAAAGGCGAATAAGCTTCAATGGTCCTCAAGCGTATACGCAACTGAAAACTCCACACCCCAGAAGTGACTCGAACCTAGCCCGCCAGGAACACATTGCAACTGGTGTACACGGTGCCTTAAACCACTCTACCATCAGTGACTGTACAAAAGATGGTAGCCGAGTCTATTTCCCCTCACCGTCCCGATGTCACATGGTGGTAATCTTGGGCATAGCTATTTCATCGAATCACTTCACTTTGTGGGGCCACGTGAACAACACAAATGCAAATGAGCTTGAATAGTCCCCAAGCATATAAACGACTGAAAACTCCACACCCAAAAGGTGACTCTGGGGTGTGAAGTGCTCCTGGCCGTCTAAGTTCGAGTCGCTTCCGGGGTGTGGAGTTTTCAGTGGCATATATGCTTGGGGACCATTCAGGCAAGCTTGTTTATATATATATATATATATATATATATATATATATATATATAAATATATATATATTGTGACGAGGCCATATAGGTTCCGTGCGATGTTACATATATAACTATATAACCATATAACTTGTGACGGTAACGCGTTGGTGTTCGGCTGTTTAAGGCTAGGGGTATGGCCTCGTCACATAGTTATAAAAAAAAATAGAAAAAACTGGAACTTCGTCTGTGGTAAGGTAAGGAGAAGACACACAAAACACAAGTAAACTTTAACAATGAAATTTTAATTACGTTAAATAAATCAAAACATGAAAATAATGCACAAACAAATTCTTATAATAAAATCAATGAATCAAAATAATAAGAATACTTAAATGACACAATGAAAAGTTACGTTAAGTCAAAATAACAAGAAGTGCAACACAAAAGGTAAGTGGGAGGTGCTGGAATATTGGCTTAAAGCCACCACCTCTCTCAGTACACGCTAACGTCTAGCTGGGAGGAGTGCTGGCTACGAAAGCACGGAACATTCAATAGAGGCGAGGTTCCGTGCCCCCATATAACTTGTGACGGTAACGCGTTGGTGTTCGGCTGTTTAAGGCTAGGGGTATGGCCTCGTCACATAGTTATAAAAAAAAAATAGAAAAACTGGAACTTCGTCTGTGGTAAGGTAAGGAGAAGACACACAAAACACAAGTAAACTTTAACAATGAAATTTTAATTACGTTAAATAAATCAAAACATGAAAATAATGCACAAACAAATATGTATAATAAAATCAATCAATCAAAATAATAAGAATACTTAAATGACACAATGAAAAGTTACGTTAAGGCAAAATAACAAGAAGTGCAATACAACAGTTAAGTGGGAGGTGCTGGAATATTGGCTTAAAGCCACCACCTCTCTCAGTACACGCTAACGTCTAGCTGGGAGGAGTGCTGGCTACGAAAGCACGGAACATTCTGAAGACTGATGTTGGGGCGACCCCAGACATCGGGTAGTATGGGGGGGGGCGAGGCAGGTGCAGCCAGACCGGCGACCAATCAGCGGAGTCGTAGCGATCAACGGGTAGTTTGGTGGTTGGAGTTCGAACAGGTGGCTGGTTGCATACGTTTCTGCTCACCCTGGCAAGCCTTGCTGGTGTTTGTTGTCGTTGTTGGACATTTCTTCCATAGTCTTTTATATAGTTGTGAAGACGTAATTTTGGAGGGAAGAGCAGGCTCAATCTCTTGAAGGAGATTATCGTCACAACTCTCCCCCGAAGCCTGCGGTTCTGGAAGAAGTACGTCGTTATGTGGTGGAGTAATGGATGGAGTCGCTTCTACTTCATAAACTCTGGAGAGATCATGGGCTAAGATGTTGTCAGACTCTTGATATAGCGTGTCTCCAGGTTGAATTTCTGCAGTTAGCAAGCCCATAGTAGAAGACGTTGAGATGAGAAGTGGGCGTGCTGCAGGAGGTGTAGGGTGGTGTGGTCCGTGTTGATGGTGGACCGAGCACTTTTCAGGTGTGGAGTGAAGTGCTGAAGCTTCAGGATGAGGAAGAGTAGCTCCTTGCCAATTGTTCCATCGTTCCTTGTAGCAGTAGTCGCTGACAGGTGTATTCTTCTCGCCTCGTTGCTGCATCACGACACCACCATCGTCGGTACCATTGGCGTCGACATGGAGGATGTAGGGCTTATCTGACGAGGTGAGAGTGGAATTAGAAGAGGGCATAGGAGCACGAGTATTATCCTGAAAGCATTTGGGAAGATCATTAAGGATTTCGGAATTAGAAAGCGCTGACTCCTTGTCAGTGCTTTCGGGAGGAGAAGCTGGGAAGGTCTCACTGTGGATGTAGGGTTCTGTGAATGTGGAATAATTAGTCAAGACAGTGGGAGGAGTACCATTATATTGCTTCAGGAGGTTGACGTGGCACAGCTGGGTCTTCCGCCGCCTATCAGGAGTCTCTATCACATAATTATTATTATTCCTGCACTCTTTGACGCAGTAGGGTCCTGAAAATCTGTTTTGTAAAGGTGAACCTGGGATAGGGAAATAAGCAAGGACGAAGTCTCCCGGCTTGAATTTTCTTACTTTGCTGGTCTGGTCGTAATGAGTCTTCATTCTCACCTGGGCTTTCAATAGATTATCATGAGCAAAGCGGTGGACTCTCTCTAGAATGTGTTGAAGGTTTTGAAGAAACTGGGGCACATTCTGATGCTCACTGAAGGTGGCATCTCTGAGAGAGTCTTTGAAAGCCTTAAGGGGAGTACGGCACTTACGGCCGTAGAGCATCTCATAAGGAGATACTCCTAGGGACTCATTGGGGAGACTTCTGAAAATACACATTATTAGGTCAATCTGCTTATCCCAATCCTTTGAGGTTTCACTACAAAACTTTTTCAAGAGTGCTTTGATGGTCTGATGACTACGTTCAAGAGAACCCTGTGAAGCAGGATGATAGGGGCTGGACAATACCTGTTTGATGTTGAACTCCTCCAGTGTCCTTTTGAAGAGATCACTGGTGAAGTTGGTGCCACAGTCACTTTGAATCTCCCTGGGAAATCCGTATTGAGTGAAGATCTTCAATAGATGTTTGATAACCGTAGCAGCCGTGATGTTCTTCACTGGAACTGCTATGGGAAATCTGGTGGTAGGACACAGGATGGTTAGGATGTAGGCGTTACCTGAACTGGTCCGAGGTAAAGGACCGACACAGTCTATTATGAGTCTGTGGAAAGGTTCCGCAGGCACCTGTATGGGAATCAGTGGTGCTCTGGGAATGGAGACGTTCGGTTTGCCTGCCATCTGACATGTATGACACTGTTTTACGTACTGTTTGACGTTATTTACCATACCTGGCCAGTAGTAGTCTTGGCGAATCCCATGGTAAGTCTTGTTGAAGCCGTAGTGGGAGAATGCTCCATGGGCCAGGTGTAGAATAGTGGGCCGCAGGCTGGTGGGAATCACAAGTTGTTCGGTGTTGGCCCAATCGTCCTCCTCCTTCAGTTTACTGGGTCTATATCTGCGGTAGAGCAAGTCGTTCTCTAGGAAGAACCCAGGAATACTGTCGGGTTGAGTCTCAGCCTGGAAAAACAATGGTGTTAAAGTAAGATCTTCCCTCTGCAACTTACGGAACTCCAACTTGGTCAGATGCGGGGGTAGTTTCTGAGGGTCTTGAGGGACAGCGGTGGCAGTAGAGTCAGCTGGCTGTGGACGTGCGGCTTGTGCACGGGTGGTCACGAGAACCGGAGGAGAAACTTCATCACTCTCTTGAACCTCTGCTGGAACATACTCGAGAATAGGATTTATTGGCACAGAGTTACACACCTGGGGTTTGTCCATGACGATCAGGTTGGTCGGTTGCAGGTCTTCTGCCAAGTCGTTGCCTAGGAGAAGTTGCACTCCAGGCATGGGAAAAGGCTTTTCCCTGACGGCGACTTGGACTTCCCCGTTCACGTAGGGACAATCCAGGTGGACTCTGGCGAGAGGGTATGGAGTAGTAGCAGTGAGGTCAGTGATGAAGACTGTTTCCCCGGTGTAGACTATGTTGGGCACAGCCGACTTCAAGATGATTGATTGTAGAGCCGCTGTGTCCCTCAAGATCTTCAATTTGAAACGTCCCTCCGGATTTGAACCGTTGGCAGAGACAGTTCCAGTATACAGGTGGTTACTGAAAAGAGAAAGATCATTAACATCAACACCAACATTCATCACAGGCTTACCGGACTTAGGAGGAGTGGGTTTGGGTCGTTGTTGGTCAGTGGTTCCCTTGTATTGAGACTTACCACACTTGTCTATGGTATGTCCATAGAGTCTACAATACTTGCAGTACAGTTGTGAACCAGCTTGATCGGGGCTCACCTTCTCGTAACTGTACCACGACTTCTTACTGGAGGATGGTTCGGGTGTCAGCCGGTGGATGAGGCTGTAAGTGTCAGCCGACTTAGCACACTTCAGGTAGTCGGTTTCTTCTTTATCTGCTAAGTAGAGGCGGACAGGAGGCGGCACACGTCTCAAGAATTCTTCAACAAGCATCAGGTTGACGAGTTCTGTAAAAGTAGAGACATGTGCTGCTTCCAGCCATTTCATGAAATACCTCCGTTTCGTGTTAGCAAACTCGAGGAAGGTAGTGGTACTTGCCTTCAGGTGGTCACGGAATTTCCTTCTATAACTTTCGGTGGAAAGTAGGTAGGCGTCTAACACTGCTTGTTTCAGAGTGTAGTAGTCATTCTCAGACGCCAAAGTACTGAGTGTGACTGCAGCTCTACCTGTAAGATGGACTCTGAGAAGTGTTGCCCATTGGTCGACAGGCCAACTGAGTTGATTAGCGAGGGTTTCAAAGGTGGTAAAGAACACATCAACTTCTGCTTCTACAAAGGATGGCATTAACTTACTTGCATGTGATATATTAAAACTGACGGGAAGATTGGCAGTAGCTTGTTGGCGTTGAGTGAAGTGTGAAGTTTCCAAGGAGATTTCGCGTTGACGACACTCTAGAGCCAGAGTCGCTTGTTGCTTGTCATGTTCGCGTTGCATCTCCAACTCGCGTCGTTTGGTTTCAAGCTGTACTCGTTCCCGCTCCTGGAGTAGTGCAACCTCACGTTCTTGTTCGTCTCTCCTCAAGGCAGCTTCACGTTCTCTGAGGGTGATTTCTCGTTCTTGTTCTTCCCTCCTCAAAGCAGCTTCGCGTTCTTGTTCGTCTCTCCTCAAAGCGGCTTCGCGTTCGTGTTCTTCCCTTCGTATGGCAGCTGCTTCTCTTTGCTGCTCACGTTCAATCTTGGCCAGCTCTAGTTTAAGTTTCATCGTAGCCAAGTCAGTTTTCTCTGCAATATAGTAAGTTTCATGAGTTTCAGAGTCTATCTTACCTTGCTCTAAATAGTAATCCAGCAACAGGTTGTGTAGGTCATTTTTGTTGGCTTGGTAGGGAACTTCTAGTTGATACTCATGTGCAAGAGTTTGTAGTTCAGTCCTCTTGGCACGACTCAAAGTCCCTATTTCACCTGCTGGATTTGCACGGAAAGTTTGGAGACGAAACATGGTGAAATTAGCAAATAAAGGTACACGAATGTTCAATAATGAAATGTCAGAAACAGGACAACGTGGCAACTGGTACCTATCCTGTGTGATCTTTAACAATTAACGTTAAGTGAAAGATATTAAATGATTAAATTAAATCAAGGGCGCAGGAAATCTTGTACCCGGTACTCATGTAAGAGAATAAGGGCAAGAAAATCCTACTAACAAATGAAACAAAGTTTCGAAAACAAATGAAACAGTTAAATGCTTCAAAAGTAAAATTGGTAGTCCAAGGATGTAGGCATACCTTGCCAAGTCTCTATAGGACATAAAGCAAGTTTTTCCCACTGAATTTAATATGATACTTACAGAATTAGCGAACTTTTGTGCTCTGAAAAAAATAAGCTAATTCCCTACCGTTGTATGTATCATCATCTCTGACTGACGTGTAGGGGTGCGAGGTGTCAACTGGTGACGAGAACTGCTGCTGAGGTCCCAATTCAGCAACTAAAGTTCGAGCTAGAGGAACTATGGCCCTCTTTGTCCTCCTACAGTCAGATTGCAGAAGATTGGGTACTCTTGACCCGGGGCAGACCACAGTACCAGGGTACCAATATGATGATCTGTCAGAATGAGAAATATTCAAGGGACATAGATGGTAAATACGAGTAATAACATGGAGGGAGAGATGACCAATTAAGAGTATGACTGAGGCCTACAGTCACCACGTAATCCAAAGTTGTCTCACCTTCACTATATGTTACTCTCGTAATGCACAATACACCGCACCTTATAAAAAATGAAATTGAATGAAAAATAGTAAAGCTACGTTAACAAAGTTAAATACGCTTACCATAAATTACCACTTAGCACCAGTACCTGAGTGAAGCTCCTAGGACAGGCCCCCATATAACTTGTGACGGTAACGCGTTGGTGTTCGGCTGTTTAAGGCTAGGGGTATGGCCTCGTCACATAGTTATAAAAAAAAAATAGAAAAACTGGAACTTCGTCTGTGGTAAGGTAAGGAGAAGACACACAAAACACAAGTAAACTTTAACAATGAAATTTTAATTACGTTAAATAAATCAAAACATGAAAATAATGCACAAACAAATATGTATAATAAAATCAATCAATCAAAATAATAAGAATACTTAAATGACACAATGAAAAGTTACGTTAAGGCAAAATAACAAGAAGTGCAATACAACAGTTAAGTGGGAGGTGCTGGAATATTGGCTTAAAGCCACCACCTCTCTCAGTACACGCTAACGTCTAGCTGGGAGGAGTGCTGGCTACGAAAGCACGGAACATTCTGAAGACTGATGTTGGGGCGACCCCAGACATCGGGTAGTATGGGGGGGGGCGAGGCAGGTGCAGCCAGACCGGCGACCAATCAGCGGAGTCGTAGCGATCAACGGGTAGTTTGGTGGTTGGAGTTCGAACAGGTGGCTGGTTGCATACGTTTCTGCTCACCCTGGCAAGCCTTGCTGGTGTTTGTTGTCGTTGTTGGACATTTCTTCCATAGTCTTTTATATAGTTGTGAAGACGTAATTTTGGAGGGAAGAGCAGGCTCAATCTCTTGAAGGAGATTATCGTCACAATATATATATATATATATATATATATATATATATATATATATATATATTTCTTGAATCAACATATTTATATTTTTCTTCAAAATTGTTTAATCAAAATCAATAGGGAACACCACCAACGACTAACGAACACTATCAACGACTAGCTAACACTACCAACGACCAGCAAACACTACCAACGACCAGCGAACACTACCAACGACCAGCGAACACGACCAGCGAACACTACCAGCGAACACTACCAACGACCAGCGAACACTACCAACGACCAGCGAACACTACCAACGACCAGCGAACACTACCAGCGAACACTACCAACGACCCGCGAACACTACCAACGACCAGCGAACACTACCAACGACCAGCGAACACTACCAACGACCCGCGAACACTACCAACGACCAGCGAACACTACCAACGACCAGCGAACACTACCAACGACCAGCGAACACTACCAACGACCAGCGAACACTACCAACGACCAGCGAACACTACCAACGACCAGCGAACACTACCAACGACCAGCGAACACTACCAACGACCAGCGAACACTAACAAAGACTAAGGAAGACTGGGTATATCAGCACGTCCCATTAACTCCTCAGCAACACACTACCAGCAACCCTCTTTGACGCTGTAATGACACGACGCTCATACTAATAAATGAGGTGTAAAAATGCCTAATGGCTATACTCACCGCCTGCATTCCAAGTATGTTACGGGAGTATAGGAAGAAAAATGCATAGCAATGGGCCCACACCACCCAGGTCATGGACATCACTCTGTGGAAACATTACGTGAGGATAAAGTTAATAAAATATTGCGTGCATATTTATTGATACATATTTAATGTATTCATATTAATGTAATGTATTAAAACTTTCTTGCAGGTCCCCTTCTGAGTATCTGAGCCCAGGGATATCTGCAGCCCTTGCTTTAGATGAGATTAGATAAGATTAGAGACTCGTGATTAGATGAGACGAGCGTTGTCTCAGCCAGTTCCTTGTTTGACTCAAAATTAAAAATCTTAATTGATTAAGTTGACTTGAATTATTATCCTACTTTAGTCAAATCTATTTTGCAAATAACTTTTTCATATTGGTGTAAGTACAATACTTAATTTGGATAAGTCTTGGTTCCCGATCTATTAAGAATATTGATTTGGCCTCGTGAAAGCATGAAATATATTAGTTTTTTTTATTATTTTTCCTACACTTTATATATACTAATATATATATGTCAGCCCGTCCTCCTGAACCGAGAGTACTTACAGTAATTGTTAGTTGGAAGTACCAATATGTAGTGATGAACCACTAAAGAGTACCAATATGTAGTGATGAACCACTAAAGAGTACCAATATGTAGTGATGAACCACTTATGAGTACCAATATGTAGTGATGAACCATCAAAAAGTACCAATATATGGTGATGAATCACTAAGAAGTGCCAATATGTAGTGATGAACCACCAAAGAGTACCAATATGTAGTGATGAAGCACTTATGAGTACCAATATGTAGTGATGAACCACCATAGAGTACCAATATGTAGTGGTGAACCATCAAAAAGTACCAATATATAGTGATGAATCACTAAGAAGTACCAATATGTAGTGATGAACCACTTATGAAATCCAATATGTAGTGATGAACCACCAAAGAGTACCAATATGTAGTGATGAACCACCAAAGAGTACCAATATGTAGTGATGAACCACCAAAGAGTACCAATATGTAGTGATGAACCACCAAAGTGTACCAATATGTAGTGATGAACCACCAAAGTGTACCAATATGTAGTGATGAACCACCAAAGTGTACCAATATGTAGAGATGAACCACTTATGAGTACCAATATGTAGTGAAGAACCACTAAAGAGTACCAATATATAGTGATGAACCATCAAAAGTTCACTTTCTGAACATTTACTTCTATAGAGTCCGGATTATATAAAGCTAAAAAACAATCTTAACCACATTTAGGCCTAGTATAGCACACATGTATCATATTAGACCTAAGATAGCGTGCAATAAGCCCAAGATAGCCAGGACGGGTTGGGTTACATATCTATGTGGCGTTTGAAGCTTCCCATTGGTCCAAATTCGGTAATGCAAAAGTCCTAGCGGCCAACACTACACATTGGTACTTTCCACCTGACAAGTACTCTAAGTTGTGTTGTTTTTGGAGGAAGGAATGTGTATAGTGGCCTAGAAGTGGTCCCAGCAGAGGGGAGACCTGGAAGTGGTCCCAGCAGAGGGGAGACCTGGAAGTGGTCCCAGCAGAGGGGAGACCTGGAAGTGGTCCTAGCAGAGGGGGAGACCAGGAAGTGGTCCCAGCAGAGGGGAGACCTGGAAGTGTCTCATGTATCTTGTACTGTGCACCTTGTGTGTCTCATGTATCATCATGAATCGTACCGTGCTTTACAGTCTCTCATCATCACCAGCGACATATTCTCACCTGATTCCATGTAGGCAGGAAATTACTTCAGGATTTTTCTTATTATTAATGGCAAATATTTTCTTGATGTTGGTGTAGGCTGAGAAGGCTAGCAGGAACCGCCAAGGACCTGCAAAGGTGACCAAAGTTAACCAAAGTGGACCAAAGTTAACCAAAGTGGACCAAAGTTAACCAAAGTGGGCCAAAGTTAACCAAAGTGGGCCAAAGTGGTCCAAAGTTAACCAAAGAGGACCAAAGTTAACCAAAGTGGACCAAAGTTAACCAAAGTGGACCAAAGTTAACCAAAGTGGACCAAAGTTAACCAAAGAGGACCAAAGTTAACCAAAGTGGACCAAAGTTAACCAAAGTGGACCAAAGTTAACCAAAGTGAACCAAAGTTAACCAAAGTGGGCCAAAGTGGTCCAAAGTTAACCAAAGAGGACGAAAGTGGACCAAAGTTAACCAAAGAGGACCAAAGTGGACCAAAGTTAACTCAAGAGAGCACACAATACTTAAATTTACATTGAATATTAGATATGAATCCTTATTTCCCAGCTGCTGAGGACAGGAAGTCCGTCTGGGTTCTGGTAGGCCCTTCCCCCTCTTTGTCCAACTTCAGACCCTCTGCAGGTTGCAATCTATAACAGTTGTCTAGCTCACGAGTACCTATTTACTGCTAGGTGATTAGCAAGGTATCAAGGTGCAAGAACACATGCCCAATCGCCTTTCTTTAGAGGCGAGAATCGTACCCGGGACCTTTCGGTTGTGAGCAGACCACGCTGACTACTGTGCTAAATCATGAATAATCTTGCAAGGAGCATTAGTTGACAAGTATGAGTCT
Source organism: Procambarus clarkii (assembly GCF_040958095.1). Classification (NCBI taxonomy): domain Eukaryota; kingdom Metazoa; phylum Arthropoda; class Malacostraca; order Decapoda; family Cambaridae; genus Procambarus; species Procambarus clarkii. The sequence goes on from NC_091156.1 coordinate 19,757,408, forward strand.
TGCAAGGAGCATTAGTTGACAAGTATGAGGGAGCCCAATTTTCGTCCTAGGTCTTTCATTTTGGTATCAATGGGTTCGCAATGGAATTCTCTAGAGGAATATTAGCATACAATATAAAAAAACCTGGTCACGCTCCAACCGCCGACGAGTTGAAGACGGGCCACGCGTTAGCCGCGAGTGAGGGCCCAGACGCCTTCCAGCTTCTCTAACCCTGTCCATGGAGGACAGAAGAAAATGTATATATGCTGGTTAGCATTGTAAATGTGTGGCCACGTCTGTGGTAGAAAATAATAAAAAAAAAAAAAAAAAAAGCTACACTCCCAATTCCTGCCCACAAATGTTTAGTATTATTACTTGTTGCTGATCTCAATTTTCGTGTTACAGCGCTCATTTAGGTATGAAATTGTTCCTAATAGAATGCTTTAGATGGATATGTGCATATAAGGACCAATTGAAGAACAATATTGCCTGTACAATACGCGAAAGTATGAAAAAAAAAAAAATATACAAAATAATACAATTGTTTGTACCTACCACCTCAGTGTTGTGTGTTGAACATGACATAGGCGTGTAGAGAAGACATAGGGGCGCATTTTGAAACCAGTCCCAAAAAAATCGGATAAAAACCTGATTTTTGGCGATTATTTTAGTGGACGACGCAGCATTGCGTCGTCCCCGAGATTACCGACAGTAAACTGGCGACGCAGCATTGCGTCATGCCCGAACGAAAGTGTTATATTAACACTTTCGTTCGGGCAAGAGTTGTGGGTATGTATATATATATATACATACCCACAACCAAAGAGGACCAGAGAGAGAGAGAGAGAGAGAGAGAGAGAGAGAGAGAGAGAGAGCAAGAGAGAGAGAGAGAGAGAGCGCACGAGCAAGAGAGAGAGAGAGAGCGAGCAAGAGAGAGAGAGAGAGCGAGCAAGAGAGAGAGAGAGAGAGAGAGCGAGCAAGAGAGAGAGAGAGCGAGCAAGAGAGAGAGAGAGAGAGAGCGAGCAAGAGAGAGAGAGAGAGCGAGCAAGAGAGAGAGAGAGAGAGAGCGAGCAAGAGAGAGAGAGAGCGAGCAAGAGAGAGAGAGAGAGAGAGCGAGCAAGAGAGAGAGAGAGAGAGAGAGAGAGAGAGAGAGAGCGAGCAAGAGAGAGAGAGAGCGAGCAAGAGAGAGAGAGAGAGAGAGCGAGCAAGAGAGAGAGAGAGAGCGAGCAAGAGAGAGAGAGAGAGAGAGCGAGCAAGAGAGAGAGAGAGCGAGCAAGAGAGAGAGAGAGAGAGAGCGAGCAAGAGAGAGAGAGAGAGAGAGAGAGAGAGAGAGAGAGAGAGAGCGAGCAAGAGAGAGAGAGAGCGAGCAAGAGAGAGAGAGAGAGAGAGCGAGCAAGAGAGAGAGAGAGCGAGCAAGAGAGAGAGAGAGAGAGAGAGAGAGAGAGAGAGAGAGAGAGAGAGAGAGAGAGAGAGAGAGAGAGCGAGCAAGAGAGAGAGAGAGAGAGAGAGAGAGAGAGAGAGAGAGAGAGAGAGAGAGAGAGAGAGAGAGAGAGAGAGAGAGAGAGAGAGAGAGAGAGAGAGAGAGAGAGAGCAGGAGAGAGAGAGAGAGAGAGAGAGAGAGAGAGAGAGAGAGAGAGAGAGAGAGAGAGAGAGAGAGAGAGAGAGAGAGAGAGAGAGAGAGAGAGAGAGAGAGAGCGAGCAAGAGAGAGAGAGAGCGAGCAAGAGAGAGAGAGAGAGAGAGCGAGCAAGAGAGAGAGAGAGAGAGAGAGAGAGAGAGCGAGCAAGAGAGAGAGAGAGCGAGCAAGAGAGAGAGAGAGAGAGAGAGCGAGCAAGAGAGAGAGAGAGCGAGCAAGAGAGAGAGAGAGAGAGAGAGAGAGAGAGAGAGAGAGAGAGAGAGAGAGAGAGAGAGAGAGAGAGAGAGAGAGAGAGAGCGAGCAAGAGAGAGAGAGAGAGAGAGAGAGAGAGAGAGAGAGAGAGAGAGAGAGAGAGAGAGAGAGAGAGAGAGAGAGAGAGAGAGAGAGAGAGAGAGAGACAGAGACAGAGAGAGAGAGAGAGACAGAGAGAGAGAGAGAGAGAGAGAGAGAGAGAGAGAGAGAGAGAGAGAGAGAGAGAGAGAGAGAGAGAGAGAGAGAGAGAGAGAGAGAGAGAGAGAGAGAGAGAGAGAGAGAGAGAGAGAATCTATTTAATCCATATACTTCAAATCCACTTGGACGAGGATGTATGTGCCTGGACCATGTATTCAAATATGATCTTCCTTCAATGCAACACAGTTAACCATTTTTCACAAAATCTTTGCTGCTTATAGAGTCTTCGTTATGCAAGTTTTATCACATAAATTCTGACTGACCTTTTCGAAGCTGCTGCTGATCGGAGTAGTTGATACCGATGTCGAGGGCAGCACCAGCGAGGAGAAGACCCCCGAGGACGGTCAGCACAACACTGCAGGAGCAGCAGCGGACATATAGGTATATATATATACTGAGAGCATAACACAACGTGTTGCAAATCTACTTATCATTGCATCAGTATAATTTCATTCATATGTAATTCATCCCTTCAGGACAGAGTGTAGTGGATCCAGTGACCAGTCTCTCAGTGTGCTGTCCCCCTACACACAACACTCATACTCAACACAGGACTGAGAGCTGCCCCCCTACACACAACACTCATACTCAACACAGGACTGAGAGCTGCACCACTACACACAACACTCATACTCAACACAGGACTGAGAGCTACACCACTACACACAACACTCATACTCAACACAGGACTGAGAGCTACACCACTACACACAACACTCATACTCAACACAGGACTGAGAGCTGCACCACTACACACAACACTCATACTCAACACAGGACTGAGAGCTGCACCACTACACACAACACTCATACTCAACACAGGACTGAGAGCTGCACCACTACACACAACACTCATACTCAACACAGGACTGAGAGCTACACCACTACACACAACACTCATACTCAACACAGGACTGAGAGCTGCACCACTACACACAACACTCATACTCAACACAGGACTGAGAGCTGCACCACTACACACAACACTCATACTCAACACAGGACTGAGAGCTACACCACTACACACAACACTCATACTCAACACAGGACTGAGAGCTGCACCACTACACACAACACTCATACTCAACACAGGACTGAGAGCTGCACCACTACACACAACACTCATACTCAACACAGGACTGAGAGCTGCACCACTACACACATCACTCATACTCAACACAGGACTGAGAGCTACACCACTACACACAACACAGGACTGAGAGCTGCACCACTACACACAACACTCATACTCAACACAGGACTGAGAGCTGCACCACTACACACAACACAGGACTGAGAGCTGCACCACTACACACAACACAGGACTGAGAGCTGCACCACTACACTCAACACAGGACTGAGAGCTGCACCACTACACACAACTCATACTCAACACAGGACTGAGAGCTGCCCCCCTACACACAACACTCATACTCAACACAGGACTGAGAGCTGCACCACTACACACAACACTCATACTCAACACAGGACTGAGAGCTGCCCCCCTACACACATCACTCATACTCAACACAGGACTGAGAGCTGCACCACTACACACAACACTCATACTCAACACAGGACTGAGAGCTGCCCCCCTACACACAACACTCATACTCAACACAGGACTGAGAGCTACACCACTACACACAACACTCATACTCAACACAGGACTGAGAGCTGCACCACTACACTCAACACAGGACTGAGAGCTGCCCCCCTACACACAACACTCATACGCAACACAGGACTGAGAGCTGCACCACTACACTCAACACAGGACTGAGAGCTGCACCACTACACACAACACTCATACCCAACACAGGACTGAGAGCTACACCACTACACACAACACTCATACTCAACACAGGACTGAGAGCTGCACCACTACACACAACACTCATACTCAACACAGGACTGAGAGCTGCACCACTACACACAACACTCATACTCAACACAGGACTGAGAGCTACACCACTACACACAACACTCATACTCAACACAGGACTGAGAGCTGCACCACTACACTCAACACAGGACTGAGAGCTGCCCCCCTACACACAACACTCATACTCAACACAGGACTGAGAGCTACACCACTACACACAACACTCATACTCAACACAGGACTGAGAGCTGCCCCCCTACACACAACACTCATACTCAACACAGGACTGAGAGCTGCACCACTACACACAACACTCATACTCAACACAGGACTGAGAGCTGCACCACTACACACAACACTCATACTCAACACAGGACTGAGAGCTGCACCACTACACACAACACTCATACTCAACACAGGACTGAGAGCTACACCACTACACACAACACTCATACTCAACACAGGACTGAGAGCTGCACCACTACACACAACACTCATACTCAACACAGGACTGAGAGCTGCACCACTACACACAACACTCATACTCAACACAGGACTGAGAGCTACACCACTACACACATCACTCATACTCAACACAGGACTGAGAGCTACACCACTACACTCAACACTCATACTCAACACAGGACTGAGAGATGTAACACAAAATAACACAAAGTAACACATTTTCTGTTCCTGAGTAGTAACTGTTATGTTCTGCTTGGGAATGCCTTCAAAGTATTCCTGAGTATTTCATATTGCTGTTCACCTCAAGCTGTGCTCTGACTTTTGCCTCAGACGGCTTAGGGAAGACGTCTTGAAGATAGGTGAAGGCTGCCGATGTCTTTTCTAGAGCTGTGACACATTGTACCAGGCGTCGGCAGCCTTCAGGTACCTTCAAGACATCTCCCTTCAACTGTCTGAGTCTAAGGTCAGTACTAAGACAAGGGGAATTACATCAATTTTCTCTATGTTGAAGGCACAATCAGTCACAAAATAACACTTAGTACCCAAGAAAACCAATAATGTGACACCGCCATTAAGCAGGTTGGCTCACATGACAACAATGTCGGCAGCTTCCAGGGTCTTGGTGTCATTCCTGGTCTGACAGTCAACAGCGGAGGTCTGCTTCCCGAGAGCGCTCATCCTGGCGTCCAAACTCGCCTGCCAACACCAACACTATTAATACGTTAAGCAACTATATATTACCATATATATATATATATATGTGGTAATATGTACAGTGCCAGTACATATATATATATATGTACTGGCACTGAGAAGCTGACGAAGGGCACCTTAGTGTCTCCTGCACTGTGCACTGGGATAGATTTACCACCACTTTCTTGGGTGTCCCAAGTCTTCCTTACAATGGCTATTGGGATTTTACCTCGACCTTTATACTCTCACCATGACCTTTATACTCTCACCATGACCTT
>NC_091156.1:19767791-19895291 GCF_040958095.1 Procambarus clarkii
ATTCTCTAAAAAGTTCGGTGTGTTTACTTTTGTCAAAGCTGTGTAAGTATCAGGAAACAGAGAATGAATGAACCATGAGGGGAAAGCGTTCAAGCCATTACGACTATATGGCACTTGGAAGGGATCAGGATAAGGATTTGGGATGGGACGGGGAGGAATGGTGCCCAACCACTTGGACGGTTGCGGCTTGAACACCGACGTGCATAAAGCGAAACTGTCGCTCTACCGTCCAGTCCAAGTGGTTGGGTAAGAAACAGAGAGAGAACAGAGCTTCCTTGTGAGTTGTAGTACTGAGTAGTTTACCGCCAAAAAGAAACTGCAAAACGTTGCTGAGTGCTCAGTGTTGTACTCATATTGGGGGTCAGTAGAGGGTAGAGGCAACATCTTTAAGTTACTAAAGTGTACAGTTCTCTAGACTCTAGACTCTAGACGCGGAGATAGATATTTAAAATAATTCCCTTTATAGCCAGCAGTAAATGTAGGTTAGGATGAGCTTAGTTGAAGAGATTATGGCACCAGGATCAGCTCCCAGACTGTATGTCCCACAAATGTTGGCGGTACACTGTTTACTGTATCTTAAAGTGCTTACTGCAGTACACCAATATTAGTAGTGACCGCGGTCACCACAACTCTCACCATGATGACCACAATAGTGAGCCAACACCACAACTCTCACCATGATGTCGACAATAGTGACCGCGGTCACCACAACTCTCACCATGATCACAAGAGAGCGGGGCAGTAGTGACCCAACAACACAACTGCCCCAACAACTGGTCACAACTTACAGATGACGGGCCAGAGGTGACCCTTGAGGAGGACCTCGGCGTACACCAGCGGGTTCCTGATAGCCTTAATGACCGCCTTGACGTCGTTACGACACGCCTCGTTCTTCACCACCTCGGGGTCCGTGGAGGGCAGGTACGCCCACGTCCACGCCTCCAACACCCTGACCCATCATAATAATAATAATAATAATAATAATAATAATAATAATAATAATAATAATAATAATAATAATAATAATAATAATAATAATAATAATAATAATAATAATAATAATAATATACTCTATACAATACACTCAAAGCTTATCTGCAAAACATAAAATAGGTGACTTTTCTCTCTCTTGTAGTGGAAATAATAATTATTTGCGTCTGCAGAAGAATTTTCTTGGCGAGAAGACTTTGAAAGTCTAAGGGGCTCCATTGACTAAAGTCTAATGGGCACCATTGACGAAAACAAAGTCAACGTGCCATGATTTGTTTTGCCGCTGTGAGGGGAGTCACTAGAGCAGCTGGAAGGGGTGAGGGGAGTCACTAGAGCAGCTGGAAGGGGTGAGGGGAGTCACTAGAGCAGCTGGAAGGGGTGAGGGGAGTCACTAGAGCAGCTGGAAGGGGTGAGGGGAGTCACTAGAGCAGCTGGAAGGGGTGAGATGGTCACTAGAGCAGCTGGAAGGGGTGAGGGGAGTCACTAGAGCAGCTGGAAGGGGTGAGGGGAGTCACTAGAGCAGCTGGAAGGGGTGAGGGGAGTCACTAGAGCAGCTGGAAGGGGTGAGGGGAGTCACTAGAGCAGCTGGAAGGGGTGAGAGGGAGTCACTAGAGCAGCTGGAAGGGGTGAGGGGAGTCACTAGAACAGCTGGAAGGGGTGAGATGGTCACTAGAGCAGCTGGAAGGGGTGAGGGGAGTCACTAGAGCAGCTGGAAGGGGTGAGGGGGTCACTAGAGCAGCTGGAAGGGGTGAGATGGTCACTAGAGCAGCGGGAAGGGGTGAGGGGAGTCACTAGAGCAGCTGGAAGGGGTGAGGGGGGTCACTATAGGAGTCACTACAGCAGCTGGAAGGGGTGAGGGGAGTCACTAGAGCAGCTGGAAGGGGTGAGGGGGTCACTAGAGCAGCTGGAAGGGGTGAGGGGAGTCACTAGAGAGCAGGAGGAGAATGGGACGGGTGTGAGGAAAGGCTCTCTGGTAGTCTGGAAAAGAGGGACTGAGCTTCATGATTACAAAAATAATTGCGATTGCACTTTTATTTTCAAATGAACGTTTTGAGTGCATGAACTAGAGACATAAGCCTACAGAGTACAGTGTCCAGAGTGCACAACAGAGTAGCCAGAACCTAACTGGAATTCAGTGACGCACAATGTGAGTTTTGTTATAGAATACCTCGAGTGGATCACATATTTGCGTTAAGAGATAGGTAACTGTTGTGGGATGCCTTCTTGGGAAGGTCAGTCATTGGCCTATGGGACCTGGAGACAATTACCAGTCTTCCTGTCCCCGAATACTGGAAACAAAGCAATGTAAAAAGTTGGAAGAATAATATTTCATTTTGTGGAGAGATTCCTGCAAAACACAGAGCTTGTGTGAGTGGTTGTGCTCTGTGAGTGACTGGTATACCACGTTCCATACCCTTCACCACCTTCCCTTCCCTTCCCTTCCCTTCACCACCTTCCCTACCCTTCACCACCTTCCCTACCCTTCCCTTCACCACCTTCCCTACCCTTCCCTTCACCACCTTCTCTTTTCTATCCTTCACCACCTTTCCCTACCCTTCACCACCTTTTCCTACCCTTCACCACCTTTCCTACCCTTCAACACCTTCCCTTCACCACCTTCCTTTCCAATCACCGACTTTCCTACCCTCCACCACCTTCCATACCCTTCACCACCTTACCTACCCTTCACCACCTTCCCTACCCTTCACCACCTTCCCTACCCCTTCACCACCTTCCCTACCCCTTCACCACCTTCCCTACCCCTTCACCATCTTCCCTACCCCTTCACCACCTTCCCAACCCTTGAGCACCTTCCCTACTCTTCTCCACCTTCCCTACCCTTCACTACCTTCCATACCTTTCACCACCTTCAAAACCCTTCACCACCTACCGAAGTGGGAGGGAGGGTCGGCCGGCCGACCGACCCTCGGTCGGTTAGGGAGCCGGTCGGCCGAGCGGACAGCACGCGGGACTTGTGATCCTGTGGTCCTGGGTTCGATCCCAGGCGCCGGCGAGAAACAATGGGCAGAGTTTCTTTCACCCTATGCCCCTGTTACCTAGCAGTAAAATAGGTACCTGGGTGTTAGTCAGCTGTCACGGGCTGCTTCCTGGGGGTGGAGGCCTGGTCGAGGACCGTGCCGCGGAGACACTAAAAGCCCCGAAATCATCTCAAGATAACCTCAAGATAACCTTCAAAACCCTTCACCACCTTCCCATACCCTTCACCACCTTCCCATACCCTTCACCACCTTCCCATACCCTTCACCACCCTCCATACCCTTCACCACCTTCCCATACCCTTCACCACCTTCCCATACCCTTCACCACCTTCCCATACCCTTCACCACCTTCCCATACCCTTCACCACCCTCCATACCCTTCACCACCTTCCCATACCCTTCGCCACCCTCCATACCCTTCACCACCTTCCCTACCCTTCGCCACCCTCCATACCCTTCACCACCTACCCTACCTTTCACCACCTTCCCTACCTTTCACCACCTTTCCTACCCTTCACCATATTCCATACCCTTCACCACCTACCCTTCACCACCTTCCCTACCTTTCACCACCTTCCCTACCCTTCACCATCTTCCCTACCCTTCACCACCTTCCCTACCCTTCACCACCTTCCCATACTCTTCACTACCTTCCCCTACCCTTCACCACCTTCCCATACCTTTCACCACCTTCCCATACCCTTCACCCTTCGTCATGCAGGTCGGCGTTCAATCCCCGACCATCCAAGTGGTTGGGCACCATTCCTTTCCGCCGTCCCATCCCAAATCCTTATCACGACCCCTCCCCAGTGCTATATAGTCTTAATAGCTTGGCGCTTTCCCCTGATATTATCTTCCCTTACAAAGCAATGCTGTGAATTCTTTCATTAGTCCATATTTTACAACGTGTTAAACAAATACATTATCGATAAACATCCTAAATATATTTTCGCGAAATTATGAAATATTATATAACCATATTTCCCCAAGAACCTGGGTGTTAGTCAGCTGTCACGGGCTGCTTCCTGGGGGTGGAGGCCTGGTCGAGGACCGGGCCGCGGAGACACTAAAAGCCCCGAAATCATCTCAAGATAACCTCAAGATAACCTTCAAAACGCTTCACCACCTTCCCATACCCTTCACCACCTTCCCATACCCTTCACCACCTTTCCATACCCTTCATACCCAGAGACGAACATTATTTGTTCGTCTCTGGGACGTCGTTCGACTCTAACAAGCAGTATTACACAATTATAAAAGATAGACTGAACTCTTGTCTACTTTCCTAGATGACCACAGTTTACAGTAAATTACAATAAATTATCAGGGGAAAGCGCCAAGCCATTACAGCTATATAACACTAGAAAGGGGTCAGGGTAAGGATTTGGGCTGGGGCGGGGGGAAGGAATGGTGCCCCAACCACTTGGATGATCGGGGATTGAACGCCGACCTGCATGAAGCGAGACTGTCATTCTACCTTCCACTCCAAATGGTTGGGCTATTAAATTGGGGAAAAGGACGCGTTCGACTTAAATTTTTCTTAAAAATTCTTAAAAATTGTCTTTAAATTCGACTAAAATTCTTAAAATGTAAATTTTAATTAGAAACAAATTTGTATGACAGTAGATGAAAACATGATATCTTTCACTTCCGCTATAAAACATTTTATCGACAGAAAAATCATCCAATTCCGAGATAACAAGAACTGGCACAAGAAATGTTCCAATTAATTGCGCTTGAGTTCCAGTCTTGTGTTTGATAACAGTGTGATACTTAAGTGCTCCTTCAATGTCAAAACATGACAATCTCTTTATTCTTTTGAGATACTTTATTTGGTATCTCAAAATACCAAATAAATCCGTGACAATCAAGTGATTGTCACGGATATATTTGGTATCTCAAAATACCAAATAAATCCGTGACAATCAAGTGATTGTCACGGATATATTTGGTATTTTGGTTTTATGATATATTTAATATGTCAAGAAGTATATATTTAATATAAACAAGAGGTGGTAGAGCGAAAAATATAAATAAAGATATCACAGCAAAGATATAACAATAATATTTACAATAATATAAAGATATCACAACAGTAATCCGGTTGTAGAGTCGGGTTTGTTCTCGACGCACAATCGAGAATTCAGGGTTCGAATCCCGGGCGGGACAGAAATGGTTAAGTACATTTTCTTTCACCTAATGCCTTTGTTTACCTAGCTTGATGTCAGAAAAACTCTGATGTCACACCCTATTACCATAACATCCCTGATGTCACACAATATTGCATGACAATACTGAAGTCACACCCTACTCCCCACGACATCCCATATGACACCCTAGACTCCCCACAACACCTCAGATGACTCCCTATACTCCCCCCGACACCTCAGATGACACCCTAGACTCCCCACGACACCCCAGATGACACCCTAGACTCCCCACGACACCCCAGAAGACACCCTACTCCCAACACCCCAGATGACACCCTACTCCCCACGACACCCCAGATTCCCCATGACACCCCCAGATGACACCCTACTCCCAACACCCCAGATGACACCCTACTCCCCACAACACCCCAGATCACACCCTACTCCCCACAACACCCCCAGATAACACCCTACTCCCCCGCGCCACCCCAGATGACACCCTATACTCCCCACTACACCCAAGATGACACCCTATACTCCCCACGACACCACAAAGACTGTGACTCACGAGGACTCGTCATAGGGAGCGCCACTCAGCAGGAGTCTAGGGAGGCCGTCGGCCGCCCGCGTCGCAGGGCTGCCCAGCCACTCCTCCGCCCCCAGCATGAAGACCTCAGACGGTGGCCACGTTGGGTCTTGTGTCGCCGCCACCACCACGCCGCTGACCAGCGCCACCGTGGCCGCCACCGTCCGCCACCTGTCCATCCTGCAGGAGTGGTGAGGACCCTGGTGAACGCCGCCACACACTGAGATACACCGATAACAGCACTGAAGACGGACCTCATCCGACTGGTCACACAATCACTGATAAACTTGTGTAACTGATAATGAGCCGCAATATTAAGTTGAAGCGTCATCACCATAACAAAAATAACAAAAACATTCTAAGGTCCAACATCCAACTTTTTTTTGTTCAATTATCAGCACTTGGATGGTTCTCAAGCGGTCATTTCCAAACCACTTGGGCTGGACGGTAGAGCGACGGTCTCGCTTCATGCAGGTCGGCGTTCAATCCCCGACCGTCCAAATGGTTGGACACCTTTCCTTTCCCCCCGTCCCATCCCAAATCCTATCCTGAACCCTACACAGTGCTATATAGTCGTAATGGCTTGGCGCTTTCCCCCTGAGAATTCCCTTCATGGGAACCATCGAAGATAGAGTCTTCAGTAGCAGACAAAAACCAACTGTATACTGCCGTTATGTAGATGACATATTCGTCATAGTCAAAGACTCAGATGAACTAATTGATCTAAAAAGCCATCTAGAGCGAGAGTCAGTACTCCGATTTACACATGAAAATAGTGAAAATAACAGTCTGCCTTTCTTGGATGTACTAATAACAAAAACAGGAACCTCTTTAAGCACCAGCGTATATACAAACCCTACCAACATAGGATTATGCCTGAACGGTAAGAGTGAGTGCCCCCAAAGATACAAAACCAGTGTTTTCAATGCTTATATTCGTCGAGCGCTTACACACTGCTCTGAATGGAGCAATGTGAGTAGAGAGTTTGAAAGAGTAACTCAGGTATTGGTGAACAACGGATATAGCAACACGGAAATAAACAACGCTATAAGAAGACGCCTGGACAGATGGTATAATCCTGAACCTAGAACAGAAACCACAACACCTCCAATAAAATTATATTGCATATCAACTAAGCGCAGTGAACATAAAAAAGAAGTAAGAATAATGAAGGAAATAATCCGTAAAGGAGTAAAAAGCACTATTCCTAACCAAAACATAGACCTGATCATATTCTATAAAACAAAGAAGATTACCGAACTCCTTATTAAAAACAGCCCGAAGCCGACGGAGAACCCTTTACAGCAGTCAAGTTGGTGTCAATCATGGAATCAACGTGAGACTTGCTAGAATGTTTTATGTATCACTTATACGCTCTGTGATTGACTACAATGCTCTACATCACACATCTCTTGAAACCTTGCAAAATGAAGCTATGCGTCTCATCCTTGGGGCTACAAAGTCCACGAAAATAGTTAATATGAGAGCAGAGTTAAAATTACCTACCATGAGTGAATTTTGTCTATTAGCACAGTTTTCGGCGTGAAGGCATTGAGTAGATCTAAACAACACATGAAGTTTCAAGCTAAACTTTCTAATATGCTGCACTCACCTGAGGTCTATAGAAGAAGAACGAAATCTGATTATGTATTTTGGTTCTACAAGGTAGCCAACTCCATCAAAATATTAAACATGTACCCAACTCAATTAATGATTAATCAACCAATTACTCCATGGGATAACTGGGATCTATCAGTTGATTTTGTAAATGCGCTCAAGAAAGATAGTGTGCACTCTACATTATTAAAACGGTTAACACTAAAAAGCATCACTGAAAGTACACAGAGTATGGGTAACGATATGTATCAGTGCTATTTCGACGGCTCTGTAGAAGAAGGTGGACGATGTACCGGATGTGCATGTAATATATTTGAACAATCTTCTCTCGTACATACAGCAATGAAGCGCGTCAATGACTGGGCAAGTACAACTCAAACCGAACTTGCAGGCATATACCTTGCCACTGAATTTTTAAAAGACAAAGGCAGTGGACTTATATACTGTGACTCGCAGAGTGCACTCCTGGCATTGAACGCACATAGTAGTGACACCCAGAAAATAGTCAGTGATATTCGAATGAATGTTTTAGCTGCTAAAGAAAACAGATTTGAAATTAAATTCCTATGGATACCATCACATGTTGGCATCTCAAGGCATGATATATATATATATATATATATATATATATATATATATATATATATATATATATATATATATATATATATGTCGTACCTAGTAGCCAGAACTCACTTCTCAGCCTACTATTCAGGGCCCGATTTGCCTAATAAGCCAAGTTTTCCTGAATTAATATATTTACTATAATTTTTTTCTTATGAAATGATAAAGCAACCCTTTTCTCTATGTATGAGGTCAATTTTTTTTTATTGGAGTTAAAATTAACGTAGATATATGACCGAACCTAACCAACCCTACCTAACCTAACCTAACCTATATTTATAGGTAAGGTTAGGTTAGGTAGCCAAAAAAAGCTAGGTTAGGTTAGGTTAGGTAGGTTAGGTAGACGAAAAAACATTAATTCATGAAAACTTGGCTTATTAGGCAAATCGGGCCTTGAATAGTAGGCTGAGAAGTGCGTTCTGGCTATTAGGTACAACATATATATATATATATATATATATGCACAGACTACCCTATTCCAGTAGCTGAAGTTTATAACTTTTTAGACACTCAACCCACCAGGAGACTCGAACACTGGCCAACAAGGTGGCAGTTGCATGCTGTATCCACTACGCTATACTTCAAAGCCATAAGAGAGGTAGGAATTCTGGGGTATTTAACCAACCAGAAATTCCAATCCTCTCCCAGGCGATGAGATAGTGTGGGACCTCGGATGCTCTTTCATCGGTTCCTGTTATATGGGAAAACTCAGTGCCAAATGCTTAATGCACAGACTACCCTATTCCAGTAGCTGAAGTTTATAACTTTTTAGACACTCAACCCACCAGGAGACTCGAACACTGGCCAACAAGGTGGCAGTTGCATGCTGTATCCACTACGCTATACTTCAAAGCCATAAGAGAGGTAGGAATTCTGGGGTATTTAACCAACCAGAAATTCCAATCCTCTCCCAGGCGATGAGATAGTGTGGGACCTCGGATGCTCTTTCATCGGTTCCTGTTATATGGGAAAACTCAGTGCCAAATGCTTAATGCACAGACTACCCTATTCCAGTAGCTGAAGTTTATAACTTTTTAGACACTCAACCCACCAGGAGACTCGAACACTGGCCAACAAGGTGGCAGTTGCATGCTGTATCCACTACGCTATACTTCAAAGCCATAAGAGAGGTAGGAATTCTGGGGTATTTAACCAACCAGAAATTCCAATCCTCTCCCAGGCGATGAGATAGTGTGGGACCTCGGATGCTCTTTCATCGGTTCCTGTTATATGGGAAAACTCAGTGCCAAATGCTTAATGCACAGACTACCCTATTCCAGTAGCTGAAGTTTATAACTTTTTAGACACTCAACCCACCAGGAGACTCGAACACTGGCCAACAAGGTGGCAGTTGCATGCTGTATCCACTACGCTATACTTCAAAGCCATAAGAGAGGTAGGAATTCTGGGGTATTTAACCAACCAGAAATTCCAATCCTCTCCCAGGCGATGAGATAGTGTGGGACCTCGGATGCTCTTTCATCGGTTCCTGTTATATGGGAAAACTCAGTGCCAAATGCTTAATGCACAGACTACCCTATTCCAGTAGCTGAAGTTTATAACTTTTTAGACACTCAACCCACCAGGAGACTCGAACACTGGCCAACAAGGTGGCAGTTGCATGCTGTATCCACTACGCTATACTTCAAAGCCATAAGAGAGGTAGGAATTCTGGGGTATTTAACCAACCAGAAATTCCAATCCTCTCCCAGGCGATGAGATAGTGTGGGACCTCGGATGCTCTTTCATCGGTTCCTGTTATATGGGAAAACTCAGTGCCAAATGCTTAATGCACAGACTACCCTATTCCAGTAGCTGAAGTTTATAACTTTTTAGACACTCAACCCACCAGGAGACTCGAACACTGGCCAACAAGGTGGCAGTTGCATGCTGTATCCACTACGCTATACTTCAAAGCCATAAGAGAGGTAGGAATTCTGGGGTATTTAACCAACCAGAAATTCCAATCCTCTCCCAGGCGATGAGATAGTGTGGGACCTCGGATGCTCTTTCATCGGTTCCTGTTATATGGGAAAACTCAGTGCCAAATGCTTAATGCACAGACTACCCTATTCCAGTAGCTGAAGTTTATAACTTTTTAGACACTCAACCCACCAGGAGACTCGAACACTGGCCAACAAGGTGGCAGTTGCATGCTGTATCCACTACGCTATACTTCAAAGCCATAAGAGAGGTAGGAATTCTGGGGTATTTAACCAACCAGAAATTCCAATCCTCTCCCAGGCGATGAGATAGTGTGGGACCTCGGATGCTCTTTCATCGGTTCCTGTTATATGGGAAAACTCAGTGCCAAATGCTTAATGCACAGACTACCCTATTCCAGTAGCTGAAGTTTATAACTTTTTAGACACTCAACCCACCAGGAGACTCGAACACTGGCCAACAAGGTGGCAGTTGCATGCTGTATCCACTACGCTATACTTCAAAGCCATAAGAGAGGTAGGAATTCTGGGGTATTTAACCAACCAGAAATTCCAATCCTCTCCCAGGCGATGAGATAGTGTGGGACCTCGGATGCTCTTTCATCGGTTCCTGTTATATGGGAAAACTCAGTGCCAAATGCTTAATGCACAGACTACCCTATTCCAGTAGCTGAAGTTTATAACTTTTTAGACACTCAACCCACCAGGAGACTCGAACACTGGCCAACAAGGTGGCAGTTGCATGCTGTATCCACTACGCTATACTTCAAAGCCATAAGAGAGGTAGGAATTCTGGGGTATTTAACCAACCAGAAATTCCAATCCTCTCCCAGGCGATGAGATAGTGTGGGACCTCGGATGCTCTTTCATCGGTTCCTGTTATATGGGAAAACTCAGTGCCAAATGCTTAATGCACAGACTACCCTATTCCAGTAGCTGAAGTTTATAACTTTTTAGACACTCAACCCACCAGGAGACTCGAACACTGGCCAACAAGGTGGCAGTTGCATGCTGTATCCACTACGCTATACTTCAAAGCCATAAGAGAGGTAGGAATTCTGGGGTATTTAACCAACCAGAAATTCCAATCCTCTCCCAGGCGATGAGATAGTGTGGGACCTCGGATGCTCTTTCATCGGTTCCTGTTATATGGGAAAACTCAGTGCCAAATGCTTAATGCACAGACTACCCTATTCCAGTAGCTGAAGTTTATAACTTTTTAGACACTCAACCCACCAGGAGACTCGAACACTGGCCAACAAGGTGGCAGTTGCATGCTGTATCCACTACGCTATACTTCAAAGCCATAAGAGAGGTAGGAATTCTGGGGTATTTAACCAACCAGAAATTCCAATCCTCTCCCAGGCGATGAGATAGTGTGGGACCTCGGATGCTCTTTCATCGGTTCCTGTTATATGGGAAAACTCAGTGCCAAATGCTTAATGCACAGACTACCCTATTCCAGTAGCTGAAGTTTATAACTTTTTAGACACTCAACCCACCAGGAGACTCGAACACTGGCCAACAAGGTGGCAGTTGCATGCTGTATCCACTACGCTATACTTCAAAGCCATATATATATATATATATATATATATATATATATATATATATATATATATATATATATATATATATATATATATATATATATATATATATATATATATATATATATATATATATATATATATATATATATATATATATATATATATATATATATATATATATATATATATATATATATATATATATATATATATATATATATATATATATATATATATATATATATATATATATATATATATATATATATATATATATATATATATATATATATATATATATATATATATATATATATATATATATATATATATATATATATATATATATATATATATATATATATATATATATATATATATATATATGTCGTACCTAGTAGCCAGAACGCACTTCTCTGCCTACTATGCAAGGCCCGATTTGCCTAATAAGCCAAGTTTTCATGAATTAATTGTTTTTCGACTACCTAACCTACCTAACCTAACCTAACCTACGTTTTTCGGCTATCTAACCTAACCTAACGTTTAAAGATAGCTTAGGTAAGGTTAGGTAGGGTTGGTTAGGTTCGGTCATATATCTACGTTAATTATAACTTCAATAAAACAAAATTGACCTCATACATAATGAAATGGGTAGCTTTATCATTTAATAAGAAAAAAAATTTAGAAAATATATTATTTCAGGAAAACTTGGCTTATTAGGCAAATTGGGCCTTGCATAGTAGGCTCAGAAGTGCATTCTGGCTACTAGGTACGACATATATATATATATATATAAATATATATATATATATATATATATGTCGTACCTAGTAGCCAGAACTCACTTCTCAGCCTACTATGCAAGGCCCAATTTGCCTAATAAGCCAAGTTTTCCTGAATTAATATATTTTCTCTATTTTTTTTCTTATGAAATGATAAAGCTACCCATTTCATTATGTATGAGGTCAATTTTTTTTAATTGAGTTAAAATTAACGTAGATATATGACCGAACCTAACCAACCCTACCTAACCTAACCTAACCTATCTTTATAGGTAAGGTTAGGTTAGGTAGCCGAAAAAGTTAGGTTAGGTTAGGTTAGGTAGGGTTGGTTAGGTTCGGTCATATATCTACGTTAACTTTAACTCCAATAAAAAAAAAATTGACCTCATACATAATGAAATGGGTAGCTTTATCATTTCATAAGAAAAAAATTAGAGAAAATATATTAATTCAGTACAACTTGGCTTATTAGGCAAATCGGCCCTTGCATAGTAGGCTGAGAAGTGAGTTCTGGCTACTAGATACGATATATATATATATATATATATATATATATATATATATATATATATATATATATATAAATATATATATATATATATATATATATATATATATATATATATATATATATATATATATATGTCGTACCTAGTAGCCAGAACACACTTCTCAGCCTACTATGTAAGGCCCGATTTGCCTAATAAGCCAAGTTTTCCTGAATTAATATATTTTCTCTAATTTTTTTTTTTATGAAATGATAAAGCTACTCATTTAATTATGTATGAGGTCATTTTTTTTTTATTGGAGTTAAAATTAACGTAGATATATGACTGAACCTAACCAACCCTACCTAACCTAACCTAACCTAACCTAACCTATCATTATAGGTTAGGTTAGGTTAGGTAGCCGAAAAAGTTAGGTTAGGTTAGGTTAGGTAGGTTAGGTAGTCGAAAAACAATTAATTCATGAAAACTTGGCTTATTAGGCAAATCGGGCCTTGCATTGTAGGCCGAGAAGTGTGTTCTGGCTACTAGGTACGACATATGTCTATATATATATATATATATATATATATATATATATATATATATATATATATATATATATATATATATATATATATATGTCGTACCTAGTAGCCAGAACGCACTTTTTGGCCTACTATGCAAGGCCCGATTTGCCTAATAAGCCAAGTTTTCCTGAATTAATATATTTTCTCTATTATTTTTCTTATGAAATGATAAAGCTACCCATTTCATTATGTATGAGGTGAATTTTTTTTTATTGGAGTTAAAATTAACGTAGATATATGACCGAACCTAACCAACCCTACCTAACCTAACCTATCTTTATAGGTTAGGTTAGGTTAGGTAGCCGAAAAAGTTAAGTTAGGTTAGGTTAGGTAGCTTAGGTAGACGAAAAACAATTAATTCATTAAAAATTGGCTTATTAGGCAAATCGGGCCTTGCATACTAGGCTGAGAAGTGCTTTCTGGCTACTAGGTACGACATACATATATATATATATATATATATATATATATATATATATATATATATATATATATATATATATATATATATATATATATATATATATATATAATGCTGTATTTATACAATATATACAACAAATCAAGATTTAAAAAAAAAAGTTCATTAACATTAGCAACTTCTGCCTTATCGAACGACTATATCACTGTCCTTGTTTCTGTGAGAGTGCTTATCTCTAGCGCGGCGGTACATCACTCTCCGACGTCTGATATGTCTAGTCAGTGATCAAAGGTAATTCCAATCTCTCCCATGTTGCTCCCACGGCCTCCAC
The DNA here is from genome assembly GCF_040958095.1 of Procambarus clarkii. Classification (NCBI taxonomy): domain Eukaryota; kingdom Metazoa; phylum Arthropoda; class Malacostraca; order Decapoda; family Cambaridae; genus Procambarus; species Procambarus clarkii. Next base: position 19,781,864 of record NC_091156.1, read on the forward strand.
CTCCTTCTTTCAATCGCTTTTTTACAAGGTTCTAAATGATTCCTTATACAGGTTTCAAATGACAGTTCATAAGTTGGCTAACCTAGCATATGGCGCTGAAGATAGCCCCTTGATGTGGGCTTCAGGGAAGAGGTCTAGTAAATGAGTGTGAGAGATTTTGACTTCAGTTGAGCTTAAGTTCGTGGTCAATCTCGCTCCACGAGTGGATGCCAGATGTGAGAATATACTCAGTGCGATATAGGCAAGACCAAACGCCGGAGTCCAATTGCCTGGTGCTCCTATCATTAGGTCGTTGACTTCTCAATTGCTTGTGGCTATCTTAACGGGTGGCTATCTTGAGGTTATCTTGAGATGATTTCGGGGCTTTAGTGTCCCTGCGACCCGGTCCTCGACCAGGCCTCCACCCCCAGGAAGCAGCCCGTGACAGCTGACTAACACCCAGGTACCTATTTTACTGCTTGGTAACAGGGGCATAGGGTGAAAGAAACTTTGCCCATTGTTTCTCGCCGGCGCCTGGGATCGAACCCAGGACCACAGGATCACAAGTCCAGTGTGCTGTCCACTCGGCCGACCGGCTCCCGATCAATAGGTTCTCACACCAAATATAATTTTTAATATAATATAATAATAATATTTCAAATAAACCAACTGGAAACATTTTTTGAAAATCAAGAAAATTAATCGGCCTATTAGGCAAATCTGGCCTTGCATAGTAGGCCAAAAATTGCGTTCTGGCTACTAGGTACGATATATATATATATATATATATATATATATATATATATATATATATATATATATATATATATATATATATATATATATATGTCGTACCTAGTAGCCAGAATGCACTTGTCAGCCTACTATGCAAGGCCAAATTTGCCTAATAAGCCAAGTTTTCCTGAATTAATATATTTTCTCAATTTTTTTTCTTATGAAAAGATAAAGCTACCCATTTCATTATGTATGAGGTCAATTTTTTTTTATTGTAGTTAAAATTAACGTAGATATATGACCGAACCTAACCAACCCTACCTAACCTAACCTAACCTATCTTTATAGGTTAGGTTAGGTTAGGTAGCCAAAAAAGTTAGGTTAGGTTAGGTTAGGTAGGTTAGGTTGTCGAAAAACAATTAATTCATGAAAACTTGGCTTATTAGGCAAATCGGGCCTTGCATAGTAGGCTGAGAAGTGAGTTCTGGCTACTAGGTACGACATATATATATATATAATATATATATATATGTCGTACCTAATAGCCAGAACGCACTTCTCAGCCGACTATTCAAGGCGCGATTTGCCTAATAAGCCAAGTTTTCATGAATTAATGTTTTTTCGTCTACCTAACCAACCTAACCTAACCTAGCTTTTTTTGGCTACCTAACCTAACCTTACCTATAAATATAGGTTAGGTTAGGTTAGGTAGGGTTGGTTAGGTTCGGTCATATATCTACGTTAATTTTAACGCCAATAAAAAAAAATTGACCTCATACATAGAGAAAAGGGTTGCTTTATCATTTCATAAGAAAAAAATTATAGTAAATATATTAATTCAGGAAAACTTGGCTTATTAGGCAAATCGGGCCTTGAATAGTAGGCTGAGAAGTGAGTTCTGGCTACTAGGTACGACATATATATATATATATGTCGTACCTAGTAGCCAGAACTCACTTCTCAGCCTACTATGCAAGGCCCGATTTGCCTAATAAGCCAAGTTTTCATGAATTAATGTTTTTTCGTCTACCTAACCTACCTAACCTAACCTAACCTAGCTTTTTTTGGCTACCTAACCTAACCTTACCTATAAAGATAGGTTAGGTTAGGTTAGGTAGGGCTGGTTAGGTTCGGTCATATATCTACGTTAATTTTAACTCCAATAAAAAAAAATTGACCTCATACATAATGAAATGGGTAGCTTTATCATTTCATAAGAAAAAAATTATAGAAAATATATTAATTCAGGAAAACTTGGCTTATTAGGCAAATCGGGCCTTGCATAGTAGGCTGAGAAGTGAGTTCTGGCTACTAGGTACGACATAGAGTGTATTACACTTATTTGTATAATTTGCACGACGTTTCGAACCTCCATGGTTCATTCTCAAGTGAACAATCTTACAATACTAGTTGATTTTATACCCGCATTAGGTCAGGTGATAATACAATGAAGGTGAAAAACATGGGGGGATACATAAGGGATAAACATAGGGGCTGCAGAAGGCTTATTGGCCCATACGAGGCATCTCCTATCTAAACACAAAGATTAATCCAGTGTAATTGGCCTGTTATGTTGGACATTGTCTTCTGTGTTGGCATCGATATGTTCTTGTCTTGTCCTTACTCTCATGGTGGGTAGAGTAAATAGTTCCGTGATTTGGGTGTTCATGGTAGGTCGCTCTATTCTTATGTGAATTGCCTCAAGAATTTGTAATCTTCTTGAATCTTGGGTTTTGTCTATTATGCAAGTATTCTTGTTCAACATTTCTCTTGTTAGAGTAATGTCATGGGCTTGTCTCATGTGATTCCTAGGGGCACCAGATTGAAGATGGCATGTCAAACGCCTCGTCAGCTTGGTCGACGTCATACCTATGTACTTACATTGAAGGTTACATCCTTCGTGGGGGCAAGTGTACATGTATACAACGCTTGACTGCTGTAGAGGGTTCTCCGTCGGCTTCGGGCTGTTTTTGATAAGGAGTTCGGAAGTCTTCTTGGTTTTGTAGAATATTATCAGGTTTATGTTTTGGTTAGGAGTAGTGCTTTTTACTCCTTTACGGATTATTTCTTTCATTATTCTTTCCTCTTTTATATGTTCACTGTGCATGGTTGATTTGTAATATAATTTTATTGGGGGTGTTGTGGTTTCTGTTCTAGGTTCTGAATTATACCAACGGTCCAAGTGTCTTCTTATAGCAGCGTTTATTTCCGCGTTGCTATATCCGTTGTTCACCAATACCTGAGTTACTCTTTCAAACTCTCAAACTCCCTTTCATCAGTCCACAAGGAGACATGTATTTACAAATAGACGGAGTAGCAATGGGCTCCCCCTTAGGAGTTTTATTTGCTAATTTTTATATGGGAACCATCGAAGATAGGGTCTTCAGTAGCAGACAAAAACCAACTGTATACTGCCGTTATGTAGATGACATATTCGTAATAGTAAAAGACTCAGATGAACTAATTGACCTAAAAAGACACCTAGAGAGAGAGTCAGTACTCCGATTTACACATGAAAATAGTGAAAATAACAGTCTGCCATTCTTGGATGTACTAATAACAAAAACAGGAACCTCTTTAAGCACCAACGTATATACCAAGCCCACCAACATAGGATTATGCCTGAACGGTAGAAGTGAGTGCCCCCAAAAAAAACAAAGCCAGTGTTCTCAATGCTTATATTCGTCGAGCGCTTACCCACTGCTCTGAATGGAGCAACGTGAGTAGAGAGTTTGAAAGAGTAACTCAGGTATTGGTGAACAACGGATATAGCAACGCGGAAATAAACGCTGCTATAAGAAGACACTTGGACCGTTGGTATAATTCAGAACCTAGAACAGAAACCACAACACCCCCAATAAAATTATATTACAAATCAACCATGCACAGTGAACATATAAAAGAGGAAAGAATAATGAAAGAAATAATCCGTAAAGGAGTAAAAAGCACTACTCCTAACCAAAACATAAACCTGATAATATTCTACAAAACCAAGAAGACTTCCGAACTCCTTATCAAAAACAGCCCGAAGCCGACGGAGAACCCTCTACAGCAGTCAAGCGTTGTATACATGTACACTTGCCCCCACGAAGGATGTAACCTTCAATGTAAGTACATAGGAATGACGTCGACCAAGCTGACGAGGCGTTTGACATGCCATCTTCAATCTGGTGCCCCTAGGAATCACATAAGACAAGCCCATGACATTACTCTAACAAGAGAAATGTTGAACAAGAATACTTGCATAATAGACAAAACCCAAGATTCAAGAAGATTACAAATTCTTGAGGCAATTCACATAAGAATAGAGCGACCTACCATGAACACCCAAATCACGGAACTATTTACTCTACCCACCATGAGAGTAAGGACAAGACAAGAACATATCGATGCCAACACAGAAGACAATGTCCAACATAACAGGCCAATTACACTGGATTAATCTTTGTGTTTAGATAGGAGATGCCTCGTATGGGCCAATAAGCCTTCTGCAGCCCCTATGTTTATCCTTTATGTATCCCCCCATGTTTTTCACCTTCATTGTATTATCACCTGACCTAATGCGGGTATAAAATCAACTAGTATTGTAAGATTGTTCACTTGAGAATGAACCATGGAGGTTCGAAACGTCGTGCAAATTATACAAATAAGTGTAATACACTCTATAGTAAAAAAAATATATATATATATATATATATACATATATATATATATATATATATATATATATATATATATATATATATATATATATATATATATATATTAGTATATTTTGGTAGCAGTCTTTCCTGTAGACATATATTATTAAATATGACCGAAAAAGTAAGATTAATAATTCCAACACGAATTTACTCAATCTTTCGTACATTTCGCTTCACTGTTGGAGGTAAATCAAAAATCAATTCTCAAAAATTCATTTTTATTTCTAGTCTGACGCGACACGAGCGCGTTTCGTAAAACTTATTACATTTTCAAAGACTTTAGTTCACAAATACACAACTGAATAGAACTTACGCATCTCCGATTTTATATCTACATTTGAGTGAGGTGGAAGGGGTGATGTGGCATTAACACAAGACAGAACAAGATGTGGTATTAATAGGGTATTAATTTCATCAACACAAGACAGAACAAGAGTATTAATAGGGTATTAATTTCATCAACACAAGACAGAACACGAAACAATGGACATTGAATAGAAGTGTTTGTAGAAAGCCTATTGGTCCATATTTCTTGATGCTTCAATATTGGAGCGGAGTCTTGAGGTGGGTAGAATATAGTTGTGCAATAATTGGCTGTTGATTGCTGGTGTTGACTTCTTGATGTGTAGTGCCTCGCAAACGTCAAGCCGCCTGCTATCGCTGTATCTATCGATGATTTCTGTGTTGTTTACTAGGATTTCTCTGGCGATGGTTTGGTTGTGGGAAGAGATTATATGTTCCTTAATGGAGCCCTGTTGCTTATGCATCGTTAAACGCCTAGAAAGAGATGTTGTTGTCTTGCCTATATTCTGGGTTTTTTGGAGCTTACAGTCCCCAAGAGGGCATTTGAAGGCATAGACGACGTTAGTCTCTTTTAAAGCGTTCTGTTTTGTGTCTGGAGAGTTTCTCATGAGTAGGCTGGCCGTTTTTCTGGTTTTATAGTAAATCGTCAGTTGTATCCTCTGATTTTTGTCTGTAGGGATAACGTTTCTATTAACAATATCTTTCAGGACCCTTTCCTCCGTTTTATGAGCTGTGGAAAAGAAGTTCCTGTAAAATAGTCTAATAGGGGGTATAGGTGTTGTGTTAGTTGTCTCTTCAGAGGTTGCATGGCTTTTCACTTTCCTTCTTATGATGTCTTCGACGAAACCATTGGAGAAGCCGTTATTGACTAGGACCTGCCTTACCCTACAGAGTTCTTCGTCGACTTGCTTCCATTCTGAGCTGTGGCTGAGAGCACGGTCGACATATGCGTTAACAACACTCCTCTTGTACCTGTCTGGGCATTCGCTGTTGGCATTTAGGCACATTCCTATGTTTGTTTCCTTAGTGTAGACTGCAGTGTGGAAACCTCCGCCCTTTTTCATGACTGTTACATCTAGAAAGGGCAGCTTCCCATCCTTTTCCATCTCGTAAGTGAAACGCAGCACGGAACTCTGCTCAAATGCCTCCTTCAGCTCCTGCAGATGTCTGACATCAGGTACCTGTGTAAAAATGTCGTCAACATACCTGCAGTATATGGCCGGTTTCAAGTTCATGTCGACTAAGACTTTTTGCTCGATGGTACCCATGTAGAAGTTTGCAAACAGGACACCTAGGGGAGAACCCATGGCGACCCCATCTACTTGCTTATACATGTGCCCATCCGGGCTCAAGAAGGGTGCCTCTTTAGTACAAGCTTGGAGTAGTTTCCTCAGAATATTTTCTGGTATGTCAAGAGAAGTACAGGCTGGATCACGATACACTCTGTCGGCTATCATTCCGATTGTCTCGTCCACAGGTACGTTGGTAAACAGCGATTCTACGTCCAACGAGGCTCTTATCCCTGTGGCCCGTGTGCCCCGCAGTAAGTCAACAAATTCCTTTGGAGACCTCAGGCTGAAGGCGCAAGGAACATAAGGAGTCAGCAGGCCGTTGAGTCGCTTCGCCAGTCTGTACGTGGGTGTGGGTATCTGGCGAATGATTGGTTAACAAGAGGAGTGTTGTTAACGCATATGTCGACCGTGCTCTCAGCCGCAGCTCAGAATGGAAGCAAGTCGACAAAGAACTCTGTAGGGTAAGGCAGGTCCTAGTCAATAACGGCTTCTCCAATGGTTTCGTCGAAGACATCATAAGAAGGAAAGTGAAAAGCCATGCAACCTCTGAAGAGACAACTAACACAACACCTATACCCCCTATTAGACTATTTTACAGGAACTTCTTTTCCACAGCTCATAAAACGGAGGAAAGGGTCCTGAAAGATATTGTTAATAGAAACGTTATCCCTACAGACAAAAATCAGAGGATACAACTGACGATTTACTATAAAACCAGAAAAACGGCCAGCCTACTCATGAGAAACTCTCCAGACACAAAACAGAACGCTTTAAAAGAGACTAACGTCGTCTATGCCTTCAAATGCCCTCTTGGGGGCTGTAAGCTCCAAAAAACCCAGTATATAGGCAAGACAACAACATCTCTTTCTAGGCGTTTAACGATGCATAAGCAACAGGGCTCCATTAAGGAACATATAATCTCTTCCCACAACCAAACCATCGCCAGAGAAATCCTAGTAAACAACACAGAAATCATCGATAGATACAGCGATAGCAGGCGGCTTGACGTTTGCGAGGCACTACACATCAAGAAGTCAACACCAGCAATCAACAGCCAATTATTGCACAACTATATTCTACCCACCTCAAGACTCCGCTCCAATATAGAAGCATCAAGAAATATGGACCAATAGGCTTTCTACAAACACTTCTATTCAATATCCATTGTTTCGTGTTCTGTCTTGTGTTGATGAAATTAATACCCTATTAATACTCTTGTTCTGTCTTGTGTTGATGAAATTAATACCCTATTAATACCACATCTTGTTCTGTCTTGTGTTAATGCCACATCACCCCTTCCACCTCACTCAAATGTAGATATAAAATCGGAGATGCGTAAGTTCTATTCAGTTGTGTATTTGTGAACTAAAGTCTTTGAAAATGTAATAAGTTTTACGAAACGCGCTCGTGTCGCGTCAGACTAGAAATAAAAATGAATTTTTGAGAATTGATTTTTGATTTACCTCCAACAGTGAAGCGAAATGTACGAAAGATTGAGAAAATTCGTGTTAGAATTATTAATCTTACTTTTTCGGTCATATTTAATAATATATATATATATATATATATATATATATATATATATATATATATATATATATATATATATATATATATATATATATATATATATATATATATATATATATTGGTGTATACTGGCAGCAGGTTTTCTTTCAAACATGTTTCATTGAATATGACCGCATATTCTGTATTTATTATTTTCTGGTTTAGGGCTTCTATCCCTCTAACTATTTTCTTAGCATCAGGGCTTAATTGAAATAGGAGTTCTCCAAAACTCATTTTCGTACTTTTAAGGTGAAGAAAAGAAGTGATTTACTATAGAGTGTATTACACTTATTTGTATAATTTGCACGACGTTTCGAACCTCCATGGTTCATTCTCAAGTGAACAGATCTTACAATACTAGTTGATTTTATACCCGCATTAGGTCAGGTGATAATACAATGAAGGTGAAAACATGGGGGGATACATAAGGGATAAACATAGGGGCTGCAGAAGGCTTATTGGCCCATACGAGGCATCTCCTATCTAAACACAAAGATTAATCCAGTGTAATTGGCCTGTTATGTTGGACATTGTCTTCTGTGTTGGCATCGATATGTTCTTGTCTTGTCCTTACTCTCATGGTGGGTAGAGTAAATAGTTCCGTGATTTGGGTGTTTATGGTAGGTCGCTCTATTCTTATGTGAATTGCCTCAAGAATTTGTAATCTTCTTGAATCTTGGGTTTTGTCTATTATGCAAGTATTCTTGTTCAACATTTCTCTTGTTAGAGTAATGTCATGGGCTTGTCTCATGTGATTCCTAGGGGCACCAGATTGAAGATGGCATGTCAAACGCCTCGTCAGCTTGGTCGACGTCATACCTATGTACTTACATTGAAGGTTACATCCTTCGTGGGGGCAAGTGTACATGTATACAACGCTTGACTGCTGTAGAGGGTTCTCCGTCGGCTTCGGGCTATTTTTGATAAGGAGTTCGGAAGTCTTCTTGGTTTTGTAGAATATTATCAGGTTTATGTTTTGGTTAGGAGTAGTGCTTTTTACTCCTTTACGGATTATTTCTTTCATTATTCTTTCCTCTTTTATATGTTCACTGTGCATGGTTGATTTGTAATATAATTTTATTGGGGGTGTTGTGGTTTCTGTTCTAGGTTCTGAATTATACCAACGGTCCAAGTGTCTTCTTATAGCAGCGTTTATTTCCGCGTTGCTATATCCGTTGTTCACCAATACCTGAGTTACTCTTTCAAACTCTCAAACTCCCTTTCATCAGTCCACAAGGAGACATGTATTTACAAATAGACGGAGTAGCAATGGGCTCCCCCTTAGGAGTTTTATTTGCTAATTTTTATATGGGAACCATCGAAGATAGGGTCTTCAGTAGCAGACAAAAACCAACTGTATACTGCCGTTATGTAGATGACATATTCGTAATAGTAAAAGACTCAGATGAACTAATTGACCTAAAAAGACACCTAGAGAGAGAGTCAGTACTCCGATTTACACATGAAAATAGTGAAAATAACAGTCTGCCATTCTTGGATGTACTAATAACAAAAACAGGAACCTCTTTAAGCACCAACGTATATACCAAGCCCACCAACATAGGATTATGCCTGAACGGTAGAAGTGAGTGCCCCCAAAGATACAAAGCCAGTGTTCTCAATGCTTATATTCGTCGAGCGCTTACCCACTGCTCTGAATGGAGCAACGTGAGTAGAGAGTTTGAAAGAGTAACTCAGGTATTGGTGAACAACGGATATAGCAACGCGGAAATAAACGCTGCTATAAGAAGACACTTGGACCGTTGGTATAATTCAGAACCTAGAACAGAAACCACAACACCCCCAATAAAATTATATTACAAATCAACCATGCACAGTGAACATATAAAAGAGGAAAGAATAATGAAAGAAATAATCCGTAAAGGAGTAAAAAGCACTACTCCTAACCAAAACATAAACCTGATAATATTCTACAAAACCAAGAAGACTTCCGAACTCCTTATCAAAAATAGCCCGAAGCCGACGGAGAACCCTCTACAGCAGTCAAGCGTTGTATACATGTACACTTGCCCCCACGAAGGATGTAACCTTCAATGTAAGTACATAGGTATGACGTCGACCAAGCTGACGAGGCGTTTGACATGCCATCTTCAATCTGGTGCCCCTAGGAATCACATGAGACAAGCCCATGACATTACTCTAACAAGAGAAATGTTGAACAAGAATACTTGCATAATAGACAAAACCCAAGATTCAAGAAGATTACAAATTCTTGAGGCAATTCACATAAGAATAGAGCGACCTACCATGAACACCCAAATCACGGAACTATTTACTCTACCCACCATGAGAGTAAGGACAAGACAAGAACATATCGATGCCAACACAGAAGACAATGTCCAACATAACAGGCCAATTACACTGGATTAATCTTTGTGTTTAGATAGGAGATGCCTCGTATGGGCCAATAAGCCTTCTGCAGCCCCTATGTTTATCCCTTATGTATCCCCCCATGTTTTCACCTTCATTGTATTATCACCTGACCTAATGCGGGTATAAAATCAACTAGTATTGTAAGATCTGTTCACTTGAGAATGAACCATGGAGGTTCGAAACGTCGTGCAAATTATACAAATAAGTGTAATACACTCTATAGTAAATCACTTCTTTTCTTCACCTTAAAAGTACGAAAATGAGTTTTGGAGAACTCCTATTTCAATTAAGCCCTGATGCTAAGAAAATAGTTAGAGGGATAGAAGCCCTAAACCAGAAAATAATAAATACAGAATATGCGGTCATATTCAATGAAATATATATATATATATATATATATATATATATATATATATATATATATATATATATATATGTCGTACCTAATAGCCAGAACGCACTTCTCAGCCTACTATGCAAGGCCCGATTTGCCTAATAAGCCAAGTTTTCCTGAATTAATATATTTTCTCAAATTTTTTTCTTATGAAATGATAAAGCTACCCATTTCATTATGTATTAGGTCAATGTTTTTTATTGGAGTTAAAATTAACGTAGATATATGACCGAACCTAACCAACCCTACCTAACCTAACCTAACCTATCTTTATAGGTTCGGTTAGGTTAGGTAGCCGAAAAAGTTAGGTTAGGTTAGGTTAGGTAGGTTAGGTAGTCGAAAAAACATTAATTCATGAAAACTTGGCTTATTAGGCAAATCGGGCCTTGCATAGTAGGCTGAGAAGTGCGGTCTGGCTACTAGGTACGACATATATATATATATATATATATATATATATATATATATATATATATATATATATATATATATATATATATATATATATATATATGTCGTACCTAATAGCCAGAACGCACTTCTCAGCCTACTATTCAAGGCCCGATTTGCCTAATAAGCCAAGTTTTCATGAATTAATGTTTTTTCGTCTACCTAACCTACCTAACCTAACCTAACCTAGCTTTTTTTGGCTACCTAACCTAACCTTACCTATAAATATAGGTTAGGTTAGGTTAGGTAGGGTTGGTTAGGTTCGGTCATATATCTACGTTAATTTTAACTCCAATAAAAAAAAATTGACCTCATACATAGAGAAAAGGGTTGCTTTATCATTTCATAAGAAAAAAATTATAGTAAATATATTAATTCAGGAAAACTTGGCTTATTAGGCAAATCGGGCCTTGAATAGTAGGCTGAGAAGTGAGTTCTGGCTACTAGGTACGACATATATATATATATTTATATATATTTATATATATATATGTCGTACCTAGTAGCCAGAACTCACTTCTCAGCCTACTATGCGAGGCTCGATTTGCCTAATAAGCCAAGTTTTACTGAATTAATATATTTTCTCAATTTTTTTTCTTATGAAATGATAAAGCTACCCATTTCATTATGTATGAGGTCAATTTTTTTTATTTGAGTTAAAATTAACGTAGCTATATGACCGAACCTAACCAACCCTACCTAACCTAACCTAACCTATCTTCATAGGTTAGGTTAGGTTAGGTTAGGTAGGTTAGGTTGTCGAAAAAACATTAATTCATGAAAACTAGGCTTATTAGGCAAATCAGACCTTGCATAGTAGGCTGAGAAGTGAGTTCTGGCTACTAGGTACGACATATATATATATATATATATATATATATATATATATATATATATATGTCGTACCTAGTAGCCAGAACTCACTTCTCAGCCTACTATGCATGGCCCGATTTGCCTAACAAGCCAAGTTTTCCTGAATTAATATATTTTCTCTAAATTTTTTCTTATGAAATGATAAAGCTACCCATTTCATAATGTATGAGGTCAATTTTTGTTCATTGAGTTAAAATTAACGTAGATATATGACCGAACCTAACCAACCCTACCTAACCTAACCTAACCTATCTCTATAGGTTAGGTTGGGTTAAGTAGCCGAAAAAGTTAGGTTAGGTTAGGTTAGGTAGGTTAGGTAGTCGAAAAACAATTAATTCATGAAAACTTGGCTTATTAGGCAAATCGGGCCTTGCATAGTAGGCTGAGAAGTGAGTTCTGGCTACTAGGTACGACATATATATATATATATATATATATATATATATATATATATATATATATATATATATATATATATATATATATATATATATATTATTAGTATATTTTGGTAGCAGTCTCTCTTGTGAGAGACATATGTTGTTAAATATGACCGAAAAGGTAAGATTAATTATTCTAACACGAATTTTCTCAATATTTCTTATGTTTCTTTTCACTGTCGATAGTAATTGACAGTGAAAATCTTAACAAACAACACAGAAATCATCGATAGATACAGCGATAGCAGGAGGCTCGACATCTGTGAGGCACAACTCATCAGAAAGTCAACACCAGCAATCAACAGTCAATTAATACACAACTATATTCTACCCACTTCAAGACTCCCAACCAATATAGAAGCAACCAGAGGAAGTGTTGATGCTATGGGCCAATAGGCCTTCTGCAGTTACTTCCATTCTTATATTTTTATACCCATTGGTTCGTGTTCTATCTTGTGTAAACGTAAATCACCTCACACAAAACTTTTGTACCATATCACCTCATCCAAATGCGAGTATAAGTATGGATGTATGTTTACACGTTACAGTTGTGTGTGTAAACTAAAGTCTTTGAAAATGTAATAAGTTATTACGAAACGCCTTCAGGCGTCGCGTTAGACTAGAAATAAAAATTAATTTTGGAGAATTGATTTTTCAATTACCATAGACATTGAAAAGAAACATAAGAAATATTGAGAAAATTCGTATTAGAATTATTAATCTTTCTTTTTCGGTCATATTCAACAACATATGTTTACAAGAAAGACTGATACCAGTATATAATTCGCAGTTCAGTAATCGTAACGGCAACCAACTGGTGTCACTATTAGGTAGTCACGATGATGCACAGATTGTGGGTGACCTTGAACCGACGTATATCTACGTAGGTATTCTTGATCTATGTCTCGGTTTCACCGTCTCCCACACCGCCTGTGCCTCGTCAATAGTGCCAGATATGGCGTCTGGTCCGCTCAGAGGACATTATCAGGTGAGGAGTTTAACTGGGGCGGTGCATCTGTCAAATGATAACGCAGGTGTCCTAAGGCCAGCTCAGCGTGGACAGAAACCTCGCGTAGAGCAAAAGCCCAGTGGCCCATATTAGCCACTGTAAGTATTGGAAGCTCTATCCTCCCCGGCGGAATGTTCAAGCGGAAGAGGCTGGCTGTGCCCATCGATCAACGAAACAATTTTGTTGCTCATGTGTCAGAATGGTACAGTTCATCTGAGCCTTCATCAGTTGAAGATTTTAACAATGAGCTCACAGGTACTATCGAACAATTTATAGAATCACTTGATGGATCGTCCAGGCCACGTAACGAAATTACACTGGTAGAGCACTTATGCCTATTATAATGATTCTTAATTACATGCACTAAAACGCACAGCCAGAAGAATTGGACAAGCTTATAGAAGGACCCGCACTGCTGAAATGCTTAGACTCTTTCAAACGGCTCTGACTGAGGCCGGGGAACGTATGGTGGAGCTGAGGCAGACAGATTGGGAAACTTTTGTCAGTGGTCTCAAATCTCACACGCCACTAAATCGGCCATGGAAGGATATCAACAAGATCAAAGGGAAAATGATGCAGAGATCTCGCACCCTAATTCTATGCACAGAGCAAATGAGCTTGTTGATGCTTGGGCCACAACTTCCAGCTTTGGAAGTCTTCCTCTACCCTCACAGAATGAATTAAATAATAGATATGCTGATAGAGCAAGATGCTGATATGCTCCTTGACTTCTTACTTCATCAAGAGGATGACTGTGACATGCTTTTTACTGAATACAAACTAGACTCTGCTCTACATAAAGGCAAAGCTACATCACCCGGGGAGGATGGAGTTACTTACGGCATACTGCATATGCTTCTGCCAGTTCCAGGGAATCCCTTGCTTGAATTGTACAATATGAGTTATGTAACTGGGGAGCTTCCAAAGTCATGGACCAACAGTCTTATTATTCCCATTCCTAAACCTAACCAGCCGAGTGCTCTTTGCCCAGTCTCCCTCACTAGTTGTCTCTGTAAGTGTCTTGAGAGGATGGTTCTCAACCGTCTCCTTTACAGAATTAGTAACATGTTGTCTCCCCAGATATATGGCTTTATGCATGGAAAGAGTGTACATCACTGTATTACCACATTCCTCACCGTGCATACTGATAGGTCATATACCACTTTCCTAGATCTTAAGTCAGCCTTTGACATTGCTAACCGACACGTCATTCTGAGCGAACTTGCTAAAATGAATGTTGGAGGATGGCTTCTCCGGTGGATAAGCGGCTATCTATCCAACAGGAAGTCATCTGTACTGTTCCAAGGGCATAGGAGTGTAACGAGAGATTTTGGCACCCCACAGAGAGGTGTCCTCAGTCCTACTCTGTTCAATGTGTTAATCAATGCACTTCTAAACTCAGTAACTAGGAGGCCCAGCGAACACATCTTTAGCTATGCGAATGATATACTGATCCACACCAATGGGTATACCACACCCAAAATGTTCTGAACTCTGGATTGAACACATGTCAGGAACTAGGCTTAGTCATCTCATCCTAAACCGACGCCCACCCAGACAGCGAGGGGCCGTTCGCAAAATGTAGTTGCGTGATGGCTCTCTGCTCGACTATGTAACCAGATACAAATACCATGGTCTTGAGGTTCCACTGTACCGAAATGTTGTAGCCAGACTGGGTCGCCAGTGTAGACAGAGACTCCGTACGTGCTCCGGGCACGTATATATATATATATATATATATATATATATATATATATATATATATATATATATATATATATATATATATATATATATATATATATATATATATATATATATATATATATATATATATATATATGTCGTACCTAGTAGCCAGAACGCACTTCTCAGCCTACTATGCAAGGCCCAATTTGCCTAATAAGCCAAGTTTTCATGAATTAATTGGTTTTCGACTACCTAACCTACCTAACCTAACCTAACCTAACTTTTTTGGCTACCTAACCTAACGTAACCTATAAAGATAGGTTAGGTTAGGTTAGGTAGGGTTGGTTAGGTTCGGTCATATATCTACGTTAATTTGAACTCCAATAAAAAAAAATTGACATCTTACACAATGAAATGGGTTGCTTTATCATTTCATAAGAAAAAAATTAGAGAAAATATATTAATTCATGAAAACTTGGCTTATTAGGCAAATCGGGCCTTGCATTGTAGGCTGAAAAGTGAGTTCTGGCTACTAGGTACGACATATATATATATATATATATATATATATATATATATATTATTAAATATGACCGAAAAAGTAAGATTAATAATTCTAACACGAATTTTCTCAATCTTTCGTACATTACGCTTCACTGTTGGAGGTAAATCAAAAATCACTTCTCCAAAATTCATTTTTATTTCTAGTCTGACGCGACACGGGCGTCAGACTAAGTTTCGTAATAAGTTAAGTAATAAGTTTCGTAAAACTTATTACATTTTCAAAGACTTCACAAATACACAACTGATTAGAACTTACGTATCTCTGCTATTATATCTACATTTGAGTGAGGTGGGAGGGATGATGTGGCATATAGTGACGTGGCATTAACACAAGACAGAACATGAGGGGATATTAATAGGGTATTAAAAGTATCAACACAAGACAGAACAGAAACAATGGGTATTGAATAGAAGTGTTTGTAGAAAGCCTATTGGTCCATATTTCTTGATGCTTCTATATTGGAGCGGAGTCTTGAGGTGGGTAGAATATAGTTGTGCAATAATTGGCTGTTGATTGCTGGTGTTGACTTCTTGATGTGTAGTGCCTCGCAAACGTCAAGCCGCCTGCTATCGCTGTATCTATCGATGATTTCTGTGTTGTTTACTAGGATTTCTCTGGCGATGGTTTGGTTATGGGAAGAGATTATATGTTCCTTAATGGAGCCCTGTTGCTTATGCATCGTTAAACGCCTAGAAAGAGATGTTGTTGTCTTGCCTATATACTGGGTTTTTTGGAGCTTACAGTCCCCAAGTGGGCATTTGAAGGCATAGACGACGTTAGTCTCTTTTAAAGCGTTCTGTTTTGTGTCTGGAGAGTTTCTCATGAGTAGGCTGGCCGTTTTTCTGGTTTTATAGTAAATCGTCAGTTGTATCCTCTGATTTTTGTCTGTAGGGATAACGTTTCTATTAACAATATCTTTCAGGACCCTTTCCTCCGTTTTATGAGCTGTGGAAAAGAAGTTCCTGTAAAATAGTCTAATAGGGGGTATAGGTGTTGTGTTAGTTGTCTCTTCAGAGGTTGCATGGCTTTTCACTTTCCTTCTTATGATGTCTTCGATGAAACCATTGGAGAAGCCGTTATTGACTAGAACCTGCCTTACCCTACAGAGTTCTTCGTCGACTTGCTTCCATTCTGAGCTGTGGCTGAGAGCACGGTCGACGTATGCGTTAACAACACTCCTCTTGTACCTGTCAGGGCAGTCGCTGTTGGCATTTAGGCACATTCCTATGTTTGTTTCCTTAGTGTAGACTGCAGTGTGGAAACCTCCACTCTTTTCCATGACAAATTTTCCACAGGTACGTTGGTACCAACGTACCTGTGGACGAGACAATCGGAATGATAGCCGACAGAGTGTATCGTGATCCAGCCTGTACTCCTCTTGACATGCCAGAAAGTATTCTGAGGAAACTACTCCAAGCTTGTACTAAAGAGGCACCCTTCTTGAGCCCGGATGGGCACATGTATAAGCAAGTAGATGGGGTCGCCATGGGTTCTCCCCTAGGTGTCCTGTTTGCAAACTTCTACATGGGTACCATCGAGCAAAAAGTCTTAGTCGACATGAACTTGAAACCGGCCATATACTGCAGGTATGTTGACGACATTTTTACACAGGTACCTGATGTCAGACATCTGCAGGAGCTGAAGGAGGCATTTGAGCAGAGTTCCGTGCTGCGTTTCACTTACGAGACGGAAAAGGATGGGAAGCTGCCTTTTCTAGATGTAACAGTCATGGAAAAGAGCGGAGGTTTCCACACTGCAGTCTACACTAAGGAAACAAACATAGGAATGTGCCTAAATGCCAACAGCGACTGCCCTGACAGGTACAAGAGGAGTGTTGTTAACGCATACGTCGACCGTGCTCTCAGCCACAGCTCAGAATGGAAGCAAGTCGACGAAGAACTCTGTAGGGTAAGGCAGGTTCTAGTCAATAACGGCTTCTCCAATGGTTTCATCGAAGACATCATAAGAAGGAAAGTGAAAAGCCATGCAACCTCTGAAGAGACAACTAACACAACACCTATACCCCCTATTAGACTATTTTACAGGAACTTCTTTTCCACAGCTCATAAAACGGAGGAAAGGGTCCTGAAAGATATTGTTAATAGAAACGTTATCCCTACAGACAAAAATCAGAGGATACAACTGACGATTTACTATAAAACCAGAAAAACGGCCAGCCTACTCATGAGAAACTCTCCAGACACAAAACAGAACGCTTTAAAAGAGACTAACGTCGTCTATGCCTTCAAATGCCCACTTGGGGACTGTAAGCTCCAAAAAACCCAGTATATAGGCAAGACAACAACATCTCTTTCTAGGCGTTTAACGATGCATAAGCAACAGGGCTCCATTAAGGAACATATAATCTCTTCCCATAACCAAACCATCGCCAGAGAAATCCTAGTAAACAACACAGAAATCATCGATAGATACAGCGATAGCAGGCGGCTTGACGTTTGCGAGGCACTACACATCAAGAAGTCAACACCAGCAATCAACAGCCAATTATTGCACAACTATATTCTACCCACCTCAAGACTCCGCTCCAATATAGAAGCATCAAGAAATATGGACCAATAGGCTTTCTACAAACACTTCTATTCAATACCCATTGTTTCTGTTCTGTCTTGTGTTGATACTTTTAATACCCTATTAATATCCCCTCATGTTCTGTCTTGTGTTAATGCCACGTCACTATATGCCACATCATCCCTCCCACCTCACTCAAATGTAGATATAATAGCAGAGATACGTAAGTTCTAATCAGTTGTGTATTTGTGAAGTCTTTGAAAATGTAATAAGTTTTACGAAACGCGCCCGTGTCGCGTCAGACTAGAAATAAAAATGAATTTTGGAGAAGTGATTTTTGATTTACCTCCAACAGTGAAGCGTAATGTACGAAAGATTGAGAAAATTCGTGTTAGAATTATTAATCTTACTTTTTCGGTCATATTTAATAATATATGTCTACAGGAAAGACTGCTACCAAAATATACTAATATATATATATATATATATATATATATATATATATATATATATATATATATATATATATATATATATATATATATATATATATATATATATATATACATATATGTCGTACCTAGTAGCCAGAACGCACTTCTCGGCCTACTATGCAAGGCCCGATTTGCCTAAGAAGCCAAGTTTCCCTAAATTAATATATTTTCTCTAATTTTTTTCTTATGAAATGATAAAGCTACCCATTTCATTACGTATGAGGTCAATTTTTTTTTCTTGGAGCTAAAATTAACGTAGATATATGACTGAACCTAACCAACCCTACCTAACCTAACCTAACCTATCTTTATAGGTTAGGTTAGGTTAGGTAGCCGAAAAAGTTAGGTTAGGTTAGGTTAGGTAGGTTAGGTAGTCGAAAAACAATTAATTCATGAAAACTTGGCTTATTAGGCAAATCGGGCCTTGCATAGTAGGCATAGAAGTGCGTTCTGGCTACTAGGTACGACATATATATATATATATATATATATATATATATATATATATATATATATATATATATATATATATATATATATATATATATATATATATATATATATATATATATATATATATATATATATATATATATATATATATATGTCGTACCTAGTAGCCAGAACACACTTCTCAGCCTACTATGCAAGGCCCGATTTGCCTAATAAGCCAAGTTTTCATGAATTAATTGTTTTTCGACTACCTAACCTACCTAACCTAACCTAACCTAACTTTTTCGGCTGCCTAACCTAACCTAACCTATAAAGATAGGTTAGGTTAGGTTAGGTAGGGTTGGATAGGTTCGGTCATATATCTACGTTAATTTTAACTCCAATAAACAAAAATTGACCTTATACATAATGAAATGGGTAGCTTTATCTTTTCATAAGAAAAAAATTAGAGAAAATATATAAATTCAGGAAAACTTGGCTTATTAGGCAAATTGGGCCTTGCATTGTATGCCGAGAAGTGCATTCTGGCTACTAGGTACGACATATATATATATATATATATATATATATATATATATATATATATATATATATATATATATGTCGTACCTAATAGCCAGAACGCACTTCTCAGCCTACTATGCAAGGCCCGATTTGCCTAATAAGCCAAGTTTTCATGAATTAATGTTTTTTCGACTACCTAACCTACCTAACCTAACCTAACCTAACTTTTTCGGCTACCTAACCTAACCTAACCTATAAAGATAGGTTAGGTTAGGTTAGGTAGGGTTGGTTAGGTTCGGTCATATATCTACGTTAATTTTAACTCCTATAAAAAAAATTGACCTCATACATAATGAAATGGGTAGCTTTATCATTTCATAAGAAAAAAATTAGAGAAAATATATTAATTCATGAAAACTTGGCTTATTAGGCAAATTGGGCCTTGCATAGTAGGCTGAGAAGTGCGTTCTGGCTACTAGGTACGACATATATATATATATATATATATATATATATATATATATATATATATATATATATATATATATATATATATATATATATATATATATATATGTCGTACCTAGTAGCCAGAACGCACTTCTCAGCCTACTATGCAAGGCCCGATTTGCCTAATAAGCCAAGTTTTCATGAATTATTTGTTTTTCGACTACCTAACCTACCTAACCTAACCTAACCTAACTTTTTCGGCTACCTAACCAAACCTAACCTATGAAGATAGGTTAGGTTAGGTTAGGTAGGGTTGGTTAGGTTCGGTCATATATGTACGTTAATTTTAACTCCAATAAAAAAAATTGACCTCATACATAATGAAATGGGTAGCTTTATCATTTCATAAGAAAAAAATTAGAAAAAATATATTAATTCAGGAAAACTTGGCTTATTAGGCAAATCGGGCCTTGAATAGTAGGCCAAAAAGTGAGTTCTGGCTACTAGGTACGACATATATATATATATATATATATATATATATATATATATATATATATATATATATATATATATATATATATATATATATATATATGTCGTACCTAGTAGCCAGAACTCACTTCTCAGCCTACTATTCAAGGCCCGATTTGCCTAATAAGCCAAGTTTTCCTGAATTAATATATTTACTATAATTTTTTTCTTATGAAATGATAAAGCAACCCTTTTCTCTATGTATGAGGTCAATTTTTTTTTATTGGAGTTAAAATTAACGTAGATATATGACCGAACCTAACCAAACCTACCTAACCTAACCTAACCTATATTTATAGGTAAGGTTAGGTTAGGTAGCCAAAAAAAGCTAGGTTAGGTTAGGTTAGGTAGGTTAGGTAGACGAAAAAACATTAATTCATGAAAACTTGGCTTATTAGGCAAATCGGGCCTTGAATAGTAGGCTGAGAAGTGCGTTCTGGATATTAGCTACGACATATATATATATATATATATATATATATATATATATATATATATATATATATATATATACGTACACACACAACGCGAGGAATAGGAAGGAAGACTCGCCTTACATAAACATCTTTGGTGTAAACACCACGTGACGCCTGTATGACGCGTCACTCACATCAACTTGATCTTATCTGGAGGAGACGCCGGGGACCAGTGCCAGAGGTGAGGTCCTGACACGTGTCACTCACGAGGCAGGTGGCTCACCTTAGACCCGTGTCACTATGAGACAGGTGGCTCACCTTAGACCCGTGTCACTCATGAGGCAGGAGACTCACCTCAGACCCGTGTCACTCATGAGACAGGTGGCTCACCCGTGTCACTCATGAGACAGGTGGCTCACCTTAGACCCGTGTCACTCATGAGGCAGGTGGCTCACCTTAGACCCGTGTCACTCATGAGGCAGGTGGCTCACCTTAGACCCGTGTCACTCATGAGGCAGGTGGACCTTAGACCCGTGTCACTCATGAGGCAGGTGGCTCACCTCAGACCCGTGTCACTCATGAGACAGGTGGACCTTAGACCCGTGTCACTCATGAGGCAGGAGACTCACCTCAGACCCGTGTCACTCATGAGGCAGGTGGCTCACCTTAGACCCGTGTCACTCATGAGACAGGTGGCTCACCTTAGACCCGTGTCACTCATGAGGCAGGTGGCTCACCTTAGACCCGTGTCACTCATGAGGCAGGTGGCTCACCTTAGACCCGTGTCACTCATGAGGCAGGTAGCTCACCTTAGACCCGTGTCACTCATGAGGCAGGTGGACCTTAGACCCGTGTCACTCATGAGGCAGGTGGCTCACCTTAGACCCGTTTCACTCATGAGGCAGGTGGACCTTAGACCCGTTTCACTCACGAGGCAGGTGGCTCACCTTAGACCCGTGTCACTCACGAGGCAGGTGGCTCACCTTAGACCCGTGTCACTCATGAGGCAGGTGGCTCATCTTAGACCCGTGTCACTCATGAGGCAGGTGGCTCACCTTAGACCCGTGTCACTCATGAGGCAGGTGGCTCACCTTAGACCCGTGTCACTCATGAGGCAGGTGGCTCACCTTAGACCCGTGCCACTCATGAGGCAGGTGGCTCACCTTAGACCCGTGTCACTCATGAGGCAGGTGGCTCACCTTAGACCCGTGTCACTCATGAGACAGGTGGCTCACCTTAGACCCATGTCACTCATGAGGCAGGTGGCTCACCTTAGACCCGTGTCACTCATGAGGCAGGTGGCTCACCTTAGACCCGTGTCACTCACGAGGCAGGTGGCTCACCTTAGACCCTTGTCACTCACGAGGCAGGTGGCTCACCTTAGACCCGTGTCACTCACGAGGCGGGTGGCTCACCTTAGACCCGTGTCACTCACGAGGCAGGTGGCTCACCTTAGACCCTTGTCACTCACGAGGCAGGTGGCTCACCTTAGACCAGTGTCACTCACGAGGCGGGTGGCTCACCTTAGACCCGTTTCACTCATGAGGCAGGTGGACCTTAGACCCGTGTCACTCACGAGGCAGGTGGCTCACCTTAGACCCGTGTCACTCATGAGGCAGGTGGCTCATCTTAGACCCGTGTCACTCATGAGGCAGGTGGCTCACCTTAGACCCGTGTCACTCATGAGGCAGGTGGCTCACCTTAGACCCGTGTCACTCATGAGGCAGGTGGCTCACCTTAGACCCGTGTCACTTATGAGGCAGGTGGCTCACCTTAGACCCGTGTCACTCATGAGGCAGGTGGCTCACCTTAGACCCGTGTCACTCATGAGACAGGTGGCTCACCTTAGACCCATGTCACTCATGAGGCAGGTGGCTCACCTTAGACCCGTGTCACTCATGAGGCAGGTGGCTCACCTTAGACCCTTGTCACTCACGAGGCAGGTGGCTCACCTTAGACCCGTGTCACTCACGAGGCGGGTGGCTCACCTTAGACCTTTGTCACTCACGAGGCGGGTGGCTCACCTTAGACCCGTGTCACTCACGAGGCGGGTGGCTCACCTTAGACCCTTGTCACTCACGAGGCAGGTGGCTCACCTTAGACCCGTGTCACTCACGAGGCGGGTGGCTCACCTTAGACCTTTGTCACTCACGAGGCAGGTGACTCTTTATAACTTACCTCATTACCACCTTACCCAATACTGTATCCCCTTCCTTACTTCCTTAACCCAATCCTCACCTCTTCACCAGTTTATTAAAGCACCAGTTTACTGTATGACCAGTTTACTGATGGACCATTTAATTGTGTAAACAGTTTACTGCACGACTTGTTTACAAAAGGGCCAGCTTACAGACAACCAGTTTACGGATGGACAGTTTACCAATGAACTAGTTTACAGAGGGAACCAGTTTACTAAGGGACCAGTTTACCAAGGAACCAGTTTACCAAGAGACCAGTTTACCAAGGGACCAGTTTACCAGGGGACCAGTTTACCAAGGGACCAATTTACCAGGGGACCAGTTTACCAAGGGACCAGTTTACAAAGGGACCAGTTTACCAAGGTACCAGTTTACCAGGGGACCAGTTTTTCAAGGGACCAGTTTACCAAGGGATCAGTTTACCAAGGGACCAGTTTACCATGGATCTAGTTTACAAAAGAACCAGTTTTCCTAAGGAATCGATTTACAGATGATCCAGTATACTGAAGGAGCAATTTACAGTGTAACCCGTTTATGGAGAGACCCGTTTATGGATAGAACAGTTTGTGGAGAGACCCGTTTATGGAGAGAACAATTTATGGAGAGACCCGTTTAACCTTTCTTGAGACGTTCCCAGTATCTGTCTCATAAAGTGTCAGTGAATCACTGTATAACGACACTTATTGAACGCTTGAAGGGGAAGGGGAGGGAATTCTCAGGGGGGGAAATCGCTAAGCCATTATGACTATATAGCACTTGGAAGGGATCAGGATAAGGACTTGGGATGGGACGGAGGGGAAGGAATGGTACCCAACCACCTGAACGGTCGGGGATTGAACGCCGACTTGCATGACGCGAGACCGTCGCTCTACCTTCCAGCCCAAGTGATTGGGAAATGACTGCTTGAGAACCATCCAAGTGCTGATAAAATGAGTCACGAGCAGATAAGATGATCAATCTGGTAATTGAACAAAAAACTTGGATGTTGGAGGACCTTAAAATGCTTTATTTATTTTTATTGCAGTGATGACCATGGCTCTTCAACTTAATATTGCGGCTCACTATCAGTTACACAAGTTTATCTGTGATAGACCAGTCGGATGAGGTCCGTCTTCAGTGGGGTTATTGGTGTATCTCAGTGTGTGGCGGCGTTCACCAGGGTCCTCAGCACTCCTGCAGGATGGACAGGTGGCGGACGGTGGCGGCCACGGTGGCGCTGGTCAGCGGCGTGGTGGTGGCGGCGACACAAGACCCAACGTGGCCACCGTCTGAGGTCTTCATGCTGGGGGCGGAGGAGTGGCTGGGCAGCCCTGCGACGCGGGCGGCCGACGGCCTCCCTAGACTCCTGCTGAGTGGCGCTCCCTATGACGAGTCCTCGTGAGTCACAGTCTTTGTGGTGTCGTGGGGAGTAGGGTGTCATCTGGGGTGGCGCGGGGGAGTAGGGTGTTATCTGGGGTGTTGTGGGGAGTAGGGTGTGATCTGGGGTGTTGTGGGGAGTAGGGTGTCATCTGGGGTGTTGGGAGTAGGGTGTCATCTGGGGGTGTCATGGGGAATCTGGGGTGTCGTGGGGAGTAGGGTGTCATCTGGGGTGTTGGGAGTAGGGTGCCATCTGGGGTGTCGTGGGGAATCTGGGGTGTCGGGGGGAGTCTAGGGTGTCATCTGGGGTGTCGTGGGGAGTCTAGGGTGTCATCTGAGGTGTCGGGGGGAGTATAGGGAGTCATCTGAGGTGTTGTGGGGAGTCTAGGGTGTCATATGGGATGTCGTGGGGAGTAGGGTGTCATCTTGGGTGTAGTGGGGAGTATAGGGTGTCATCTGGGGTGTCGTGGGGGAGAAGGGTGTCATCTGGGGTGTTGTGGAGAGTATAGGGTGTCATCTGGGGTGCAGTGGGGGAGTAGGGTGTCATCTGGGGTATGTTGGGAGTAGGGTGTCATCTGGGGTGTTGTGGGGAGTATAGGGTGTCATCTGGGGGTGTTGGGAGTAGGGTGTCTTTGTAACAAGAGAGTAGTACATGAACATCATAACAGCATGAACAAGCCACGTGGAGGATGAACAAACCACGGGCGCCAGTCAGGCGGCAGCAGACAATGTAAAAGTTACACCTCTGTACAAGTTAGCCATAGAGTCAGGTCAACGGTCATCGAATCACGAAGAGGTCAGAGTTGATGCCGTCATGATAATCTTCAGGGATTAACCCCTAAACATCAAATGTAAAACCCTCACACCTCAACACGGAAGACGAACGGGGGGAGGAGTACTGGATAATTAAGAACACTAGGTCACTGGGGCAAAGGGGACGGTAGGCCCAATATCACTAAGACAAGGAACCATTAATACACATTTTATAACACTTAATAGATGACTTTATTTGAAATAATTAAATAAGACACTCCCTAACTATATTTCCTACTAGAGGCCAAGGGTACTGAATGAGGTGCTTTAGTACAAGAGAGTCGTACTTACTCGTATGTTGTTCCACAGTTTTCCGGGAGATGATGTTCCTTCCCCGAGTCCACACACACACACCTCCCTACTGGGCTGCGCCCACTCTACTGTCTGTCCCATGATCTGCTCCTCAGCTGAACTTGAGGGTTTTACATTTGATGTTTAGGGGTTAATCCCTGAAGATTATCATGACGGCATCAACTCTGACCTCTTCGTGATTCGATGACCGTTGACCTGACTCTATGGCTAACTTGTACAGAGGTGTAACTTTTACATTGTCTGCTGCCGCCTGACTGGCGCCCGTGCTTTGTTCATCCTCCACGTGGCTTGTTCATGCTGTTATGATGTTCATGTACTACTCTCTTGTTACATCTTGTGGGTAGTAGGGTGTCATCTTGGGTGTAGTGGGGGAGTATAGGGTGTCATCTGGGGGTGTCGTGGAAATAGGGAATGACATCAGGATTGTCATGGTAATAGGGAGTGACATCAGTGTTGTCATGGTAATAGAGAGTGACATCAGGGTTGTCATGGTAATAGGGTTTGATATCAGGATTGTCATGGTAATAGAGTGTGACATCAGGGTTGTTATGGGTAATAGGGTGTGACGTCAGAGTTTTTCTGACATCAGGCTAGGTGAACAGAGGCACTAGGTG
The DNA here is from genome assembly GCF_040958095.1 of Procambarus clarkii. Classification (NCBI taxonomy): domain Eukaryota; kingdom Metazoa; phylum Arthropoda; class Malacostraca; order Decapoda; family Cambaridae; genus Procambarus; species Procambarus clarkii. The sequence goes on from NC_091156.1 coordinate 19,807,933, forward strand.
AAAGAAAATGCACCCAACCATTTCTGTCCCGCCCGGGATTCGAACCCTGAATTCTCGATTGTGCGTAGACAACAAACCCGACTGTACCACCGTCATGGTAATAATAAATTGTTTTTCTAATATAAGGGAAGAGTGTTGTGTTGTTGTGATATCTTTATATTATCGTGATTATTGTTGAGATATCTTTGCTGTGATATCTTTATTTATGTTTTTCGCTCTACCACCTCTTGTTTATATTAAATATATACTTCTTGACATATTAAATATATTATACAACCAAAATACCAAATATATCCGTGACAATCACTTGAATACAGAGATTGTTATCTTTATTTTGTCATTGAAGGAGCACTTAAGTCTCACACTGTTATCAGACACAAGATTCAAGGACAATTAATTGAGACATTTATTGCGTCAGTTCTTGTTATCTCGGATATCTCGGATGATTTTTCTGTAGATATAATGTTTTATAGCGGAAGTGAAAGATATCATGTTTTCATCTACTGTCATACAAATTTGTTTCTAATTTAAATATACATTTTAAGAATTTAAGTCGAATTTAAAGACAATTTTGAAGAATTTTTTAAGAAAAATTTAAGTCGAATGCGTCCTCTTTCCCCAATTTAATAGTCCACCCAGTTGGAGTGGAAGGTAGAGCGACAGTCTCGCTTCATGCAGATTGGCGTTCAATCCCCGACCGTCCAAGTGGTTGGCCACCATTCCTTCCCCTCCGTCCAATCCCAAATCCTTACATGCCTCTTCAACCCAACACAAGTGGTTGGGCAAATTTCCTTCCCCCCGTCCCATCCGAAATCCTTATCCTGACCCCTTCCCAGAGCTAAATAGTCGTTACGGCTTGGCGCTTTCCTTTGATAACTCCCTCCCTCCGCTACCGGAAACCTTATACAGTACGCCTCCCAGCGAAGCCGCACCTCAGGACGCTCACCACGCTCAGGACGATCCGAAATTATCTCAAGATAACCTCAAGATAACCACGACGATAACGCTCACTAGGGTGCGCCATTACATCCGGACCCTCGGACACGAAGGCATGCACGCGGGGGACCCAAATAGTAGACAGGCACAGGGAAAGTGGCGCCACCCGCTCCCACAATACGAGCAACCGGTCAGCAGTCAGAACATCAGCCACATTATGAAAAGGCCGAAGACCAGCACCAGGCACAGCACCCGTCGACTGAGCAACCGCACCCCTGGACAGGGGCGGTAACACGAGGACCGGCTACACAGCAGGCAGCACCACGGGAGGTGACACATCAGGGGGGTAACACCACAGGGTCCTCCGCCGGAACAACATCCCAGTTCTGGGCACCGGCACAGACCTCCCACGGCGGACGTCCTTCTGCAGGACCATCACAAGGCCCCGGCCCGCACCATCATCCTCACCAGCCACCACAGGAGGAGGGACCACCCCCCACTGTGGGAAACTCCCTGCAGGAGAAAAAACAGAGGTTAACTTGGAGACACTGTCGCCGGCGGCAGCAGCAGGCACATGAACCTCCGCCACCACCGTCGTAGTAGACACCGCCGCCCCAGGAACCACCCCACCTACATCTGCAGACCTGCAATCGTCAAAGTCACCCACATCGGCCCGGGCAGAAGTGGGTTAGGGATCCGGCTGCACGTCGTCATAGCCGGAGGCGGAACCTGAAGCACGGATAACGCAGGGGGGGAGGGAGGGGGGCGCACTGTTGCACGACATAAGACGTCAGCAGCCTCGACGACATGGGGGACCGGCCCCAACACTGTAGGAGGCCTCGCACCCACACCACCTCCCAGTACAGCCGGGACAAGCAGCGGGGACGGAGACACAGGAGCCACAGGAGACGGCAGAGGGGTCAGGCGCAGATGACGGAGAAGCTGAAAACGGTGGAGACGGAGAGGGAGCACCCTGGGGATCTACAACAGCACCAGGGATGCCAACAGGAACAGCATACCCAGCCGAGGAGAGCACAACCTCCGGAGCACAAGACCCACCAATATCAGGCGCACCGTCTGACACAGGATGCGACATCCACTCGTCCACTACCTCACCCGCCGGGTCCGCCTCCACAGCCAGCGGCGGGAAATCTTCCTCGCGAAAAAAGATTTACCGGAGCGACGACATCCGATGAGCAGCCAACAGCCAGCTCACACAAGCTCTGTGGGTATGGGAAGGTTGTGAAGGGTATGGGAAGGTGGTGAAGGGTAGGGAAGGTTGTGAAGGGTAGGGAAGGTTGTGAAGTGTATGGGAAGGTGGTGAAGGGTAGGGAAGGTTGTGAAGTGTATGGGAAGGTGGTGAAGGGTAGGGAAGTTGGTGGAGGGTAGGGAAGGTGGTGAAGGGTATGGGAAGGTGGTGAAGGGTAGGGAAGGTGGTGAAGGGTATGGGAAGGTTGTGAAGGGTAGGGAAGGTGGTGAAGGGTATGGGAAGGTGGTGAAGGGTAGGGAAGGTGGTGAAGGGTAGGGAAGGTGGTGAAGGGTATGGGAAGGTGGTGAAGGGTATGGGAAGGTGGTGAAGGGTATGGGAAGGTGGTGAAGGGTAGGGAAGGTGGTGAAGGGTAGGGAAGGTGGTGAAGGATATGGGAAGGTGGTGAAGGGTATGGGAAGGTTGTGAAGGGTAGGGAAGGTGGTGGAGGGTAGGGAAGGTGGTGAAGGGTATGGGAAGGTGGTGAAAGGTATGGGAAGGTTGTGAAGGGTAGGGAAGGTGGTGAAGGGTATGGGAAGGTGGTGAAGGGTAGGGAAGGTGGTGAAGGGTATGGGAAGGTTGTGAAGGGTAGGGAAGGTGGTGAAGGGTATGGGAAGGTGGTGAAGGGTAGGGAAGGTGGTGAAGGGTATGGGAAGGTTGTGAAGGGTATGGGAAGGTTGTGAAGGGTAGGGAAGGTAGTGGAGGGTAGGGAAGGTGGTGAAGGGTATGGGAAGGTGGTGGAGGGTAGGGAAGGTGGTGAAGGGTATGGGAAGGTGGTGAAGGGTATGGGAAGGTTGTGAAGGGTAGGGAAGGTGGTGAAGGGTATGGGAAGGTGGTGAAGGGTAGGGAAGGTGGTGAAGGGTATGGGAAGGTTGTGAAGGGTAGGGAAGGTGGTGAAGGGTATGGGAAGGTGGTGAAGGGTAGGGAAGGTGGTGAAGGGTATGGGAAGGTTGTGAAGGGTATGGGAAGGTTGTGAAGGGTAGGGAAGGTGGTGGAGGGTAGGGAAGGTGGTGAAGGGTATGGGAAGGTGGTGAAGGGTATGGGAAGGTTGTGAAGGGTAGGGAAGGTGGTGAAGGGTATGGGAAGGTGGTGAAGGGTATGGGAAGGTGGTGAAGGGTATGGGAAGGTTGTGAAGGGTAGGGAAGGTGGTGAAGGGTATGGGAAGGTGGTGAAGGGTAGGGAAGGTGGTGAAGGGTATGGGAAGGTGGTGAAGGGTATGGGAAGGTGGTGAAGGGTATGGGAAGGTTGTGAAGGGTAGGGAAGGTGGTGAAGGGTATAGGAAGGTGGTGAAGGATAGGGGAAGGTGGTGAAGGGTAGGGAGGGTGGTGAAGGGTAGGGAAGGTTGTGAAGGGTAGGGAAGGTGGTGAAGGGTAGGGAAGGTAGTGAAGGGTAGGGAAGGTGGTAAAGGGAAGGGAAGGTGGTGAAGGGCAGGGAACGTGGTATATGTGTATACCAGTCACTCACAGAGCACAACCACTCACAGAAGCTCTGTGTTGTGCAGGAATCTCTCCACAAAATGAAATATTATTCTTCCAACTTCTTACATTGTTTTGTTTCCAGTATTCGGGGACAGGAAGACTGGTAATTGTCTCCAGGTTCCCATAGGCCAATGACTGACCTTCCCAAGAAGGCATCCCACAACAGTTACCTATCTCTTAACGCAAATATGTGATCCACTCGAGGTATTCTATAACAAAACTCACATTGTGCGTCACTGAATTCCAGTTAGGTTCTGGCTGCTCTGTTGTGCACTCTGGACACTGCACTCTGTAGGCTTACGTCTCTAGTTCATGCACTCAAAACGTTCATTTGAAAATAAAAGTGCAATCGCAATTATTTTTGTAATCATGAAGCTCAGTCCCTCTTTTCCAGACTACCAGAGAGCCTTTCCTCACACCCGTCCCATTCTCCTCCTGCTCTCTAGTGACTCCCCTCACCCCTTCCAGCTGCTCTAGTGACCCCCCTCACCCCTTCCAGCTGCTCTAGTGACCCCCTCACCCCTTCCAGCTGTTCTAGTGACTCCCCTCACCCCTTCCAGCTGCTCTAGTGACTCCCTCTCACCCCTTCCAGCTGCTCTAGTGACTCCCCTCACCCCTTCCAGCTGCTCTAGTGACTCCCCTCACCCCTTCCAGCTGCTCTAGTGACTCCCCCTCACCCCTTCCAGCTGCTCTAGTGACTCCCCTCACCCCTTCCAGCTGCTCTAGTGACTCCCCCTCACCCCTTCCAGCTGCTCTAGTGACTCCCCTCACCCCTTCCAGCTGCTCTAGTGACTCCCCCTCACCCCTTCCAGCTGCTCTAGTGACTCCCCTCACCCCTTCCAGCTGCTCTAATGACTCCCCTCACCCCCTTCCAGCTGCTCTAGTGACTCTCCTCACCCCTTCCAGCTGCTCTAGTGACTCCCCTCACCCCTTCCAGCTGCTCTAGTGACTCCCCTCACCCCTTCCAGCTGCTCTAGTGACTCCCCTCACCCCTTCCAGCTGCTCTAGTGACTCCCCTCACCCCTTCCAGCTGCTCTAGTGACTCCCCTCACAGCGGCAAAACAAATCATGGCACGTTGGCTTTGTTTTCGTCAATGGTGCCCATTAGACTTTAGTCAATGGAGCCCCTTAGACTTTCGTCAATGGAGCCCATTAGACTTTCAAAGTCTTCTCGCCACCAAAATTCTTCTTCAGACGCAAGTAATTATTATTTCCACTACAAGAGAGAAAAGTCACCTATTTTATGTTTTGCAGATAAGCTTTGAGTGTATTGTATAGAGTATATTATTATTATTATTATTATTATTATTATTATTATTATTATTATTATTATTATTATTATTATTATTATTATTATTATTATTATTATTATTATTATTATTATGGGTCAGGGTGTTGGAGGCGTGGACGTGGGCGTACCTGCCCTCCACGGACCCCGAGGTGGTGAAGAACGAGGCGTGTCGTAACGACGTCAAGGCGGTCATTAAGGCTATCAGGAACCCGCTGGTGTACGCCGAGGTCCTCCTCAAGGGTCACCTCTGGCCCGTCATCTGTAAGTTGTGACCAGTTGTTGGGGCAGTTGTGTTGTTGGGTCACTATTGTGGTCATCATGGTGGGAGTTGTGGTGACCGAGGTCACTATTGTGGTCATCATGGTGAGAGTTGTGTTGTTGGGTCACTATTGTGGTCATCATGGTGAGAGTTGTGGTGTTGGCTCACTATTGTGGTCATCATGGTGAGAGTTGTGGTGTTGGCTCACTATTGTGGTCATCATGGTGAGAGTTGTGGTGACCGCGGTCACTACTAATATTGGTGTACTGCAGTAAGCACTTTAAGATACAGTAAACAGTGTACCGCCAACATTTGTGGGACATACAGTCTGGGAGCTGATCCTGGTGCCATAATCTCTTCAACTAAGCTCATCCTAACCTACATTTACTGCTGGCTATAAAGGGAATTATTTTAAATATCTATCTCCGCGTCAAGAGTCTAGAGTCTTGAGTCTAGACTCTTGAGTCAAGAGTTTTGAGTCAAGAGTCTTGAGTCTAGAGTCTTGAGTCAAGAGTCTTGAGTCAAGAGTCTTGAGTCTAGCTCGACAGTAACATGATTCTCGGTGTGAGTCACAAATGTACACTTCAGTGTACATTTGAGGTACAGGGAGCCGGTCGGCCGAGCGGACAGCACACTGGACTTGTGATCCTGTGGTCCCGGGTTCGATCCCAGGCGCCGGCGAGAAACAATTGGCAGAGTTTCTTTCACCCTATGCCCCTGTTACCTATCAATAAAATAGGTACCTGGGTGTTAGTCAGCTGTCACGGGCTGCTTCCTGGGAGTGGAGGCCTGGTCGAGGACCGGGCCGCGGGGACACTAAAAAGACCCGAAATCATCTCAAGATAACCTCAAGATCCAGTAACTTAGTGGTTTTGCAAAGGGAAAAATCGCAAAAATGAATCAACAGCTCATGAAATAGCCGAATATATTGAATATGATGAGAGTGTGTTGCGGGGATCACCGTACTGCCACCACAGTTATGATGAGAGTGTGTTGCGGGGATCACCGTACTGCCACCACAGTTATGATGAGAGTGTGTTGCGGGGATCACCGTACTGCCACGACAGTTATGATGAGAGTGTGTTGCGGGGATCACCGTACTGCCACCACAGTTATGATGAGAGTGTGTTGCGGGGATCACCGTACTGCCACCACAGTTATGATGAGAGTGTGTTGCGGGGATCACCGTACTGCCACGACAGTTATGATGAGAGTGTGTTGCGGGGATCACCGTACTGCCACCACAGTTATGATGAGAGTGTGTTGCGGGGATCACCGTACTGCCACCACAGTTATGATGAGAGTGTGTTGCGGGGATCACCGTACTGCCACCACAGTTATGATGAGAGTGTGTTGCGGGGATCACCGTACTGCCACCACAGTTATGATGAGAGTGTGTTGCGGGGATCACCGTACTGCCACCACAGTTATGATGAGAGTGTGTTGCGGGGATCACCGTACTGCCACCACAGTTATGATGAGAGTGTGTTGCGGGGATCACCGTACTGCCACCACAGTTCAACACACCGCTATTTGCTAAGAATTATTTAATTGAATACAAATAATGAGGTATTAGGAAAATGTGAGTTATCTCTCAAAATCACAAACGTGAGTGAATAACAGATCAGAACACAAGCACACTGGGTAGTTGAGCGGAAAATTATTACAAAATGAATGTCATATTGTAACTACTGTCATTTTAGAGTTATGCTTATCTCAGTAAGGAACAGTAAGTCTTATGAAATATGAATTCATTCTTCTTCGCTCTTCAAGTCTTACAGATGTTAACAAAAAGAGGAACAAGCACAATGTGAGGGTGAACCACCTCCTCGATGATAACACAATGCTCAGAGTTCACATGGTCGTCAAGAATAAAACTATAACCCACTCACTTGACTTTTCAAGTAATAACATTCACAATGTGGCTCAAACAATACTCAGGCATTGACACCTTACTGTCTATTTTGTGTAGTTTCCGGTGATCAACAGCCCCGTGGCCCAGTCTCCGACCAGGCCTCCCGGTGGGTCGTCTGGTCAACCAGGCTGTTGGACGCGGCTGCACGCACCTTGTCGTATGAATCACAGTCTGGTTGATCAAGTATTTTTTGGAGGAGTTTGTCGAGTTCTCTTTTCTGTGTGAGGGGTCGGCCAGTTATGCCCCTTATGTGTAGTGGAAGCGTGTTGAATAGTCTCGGGCCTCTGATGTTGATAGAGTTCTCTCTCAGAATACCTGTTGTACCTCTGCTCTTCAACGGGGGTATTCTGCCATGTCTTCTGGTCTCATGTGGTGTTATTTCTGTGTTCAGATTTGGAACCAGTCACTCTAATATCTTCCACGTGTAGATTATTATGTATCTCTCACGCCTGGGCTCTAGAGAAAACAGATTTAGAACTTTTAATAGGTCCCAATAATTAAGATGACGTATTGAGTGGATTCTAACAATAAAGGATCTTTGCATGCTCTCCAGGTCAGCAACTTCTCCGACTCTGAATGGGGCTGTTAGTGCATAAGATTCCACCCTAGAGAGCACTAGTGTCTTGAAAAGTATCATCATTGGTATGACATCCCATGTTTGGAAGGTCTTGTTATTCAACCTGTCATTTTTCTTGCAGTTGTGACAGCTACTTTATTGTGTTCTGTAAAGGTAAGGTCTTCTGACATGATTACTCCTAGACCCTTTACATCTTTACATTACTTTTTCGTTCTATAATGTGATTTAATTCTGTTTTATATATCGTTTCCGTTTTTAAATTTGAATTTTGTCCATAGTGCAGGAGCTGGAACTTTTTTTTGATAAACATCATATTATTATCTGAGGCCCATTGAAATACTCGATTTACTTAAGAGTGGAGGTTTGCCGTGTCCTCTATATTGTCGTATTTGATTTTTGATTTGAGAATTGATTTTTCAATTACCATCGACAGTGAAGAGAAACATAAGAAATATTGAGAAAATACGTGTTATAATTATTAATCTTACCTTTTCGGTCATATTCAACAACATATGTTTACAAGAAAGACTGCTATCAAAATATATATATATATATATATATATATATATATATATATATATATATATATATATATATATATATATATATATATATATATATATATATATATATATATATATATATATATATATATATGTCGTACCTAGTAGCCAGAACTCACTTCTCAGCCTACTATGCAAGGCCTGATTTGCCTAATAAGCCAAGTTTTCATGAATTAATTGTTTTTCGACGACCTAACCTACCTAACCTAACCTAACTTTTTCGGCTACCTAACCTAACCTAACCTATAAAGATAGGTTAGGTTAGGTTAGGTTAGGTAGGGTTGGTTAGGTTCGGTCATATATCTACTTTAATTTTATCTCCAATAAAAAAAAATTGACCTCATACATAATGAAATGGGTAGCTTTATCATTTCATAAGAAAAAAAATAGAGAAAATATATTAATTCAGGAAAACTTGGCTTAATAGGCAAATCGGGCCTTGCATAGTAAGCTGAGAAGTGAGTTCTGGCTACTAGGTACGACATATATATACCCCCATCCTCTTGATATGACAGTACTTATAGTAACTATATATCAAAAGTACCAATATGTAGTTATGGAAAACGAAAAATTCATTTCTGTACTATAAATTTTACAGTTTGGAAAAAATAAAGGTAAAAAATCAAGCTTAAACATTCCTAGGCTTAGTATAGCACATTTATGTACAATATTAGGCCTAAGATATCATGTATTAAGCCTATGATTCCTAGGATTGGTTAGATTAGGTTGTATATATTTGTTGCTGTTAACCCCAAAAAATCCAATGGGTTCAAATCGAGTAATGCAATAGGTCGACTACATGGTAGTCCATCACTACATATTGCTACGTTCGACCGAATAGACTACAATCATTTTAGAAAGATTTGTTGAACAGAAACTGTCAATTCAATTCAATTAGACTCATAGAAAACTGCCCAATTAGACTCATATGAAGACTTCCTCCTGCACCCTTTAGAAATCACACGTGGCAATATAATGATATCCCTGACAACAATCGCAGCCGTATTTCTTGAGGTACGATAATGCATGGGAAAATAGAGAGGAAAGAATGTTGGGCCCAACTGGCAGCTTCCTCTTCTCTCGACGAGGTGAACTTTCTACCCAGGAGCATTTCACCTACACCGGTGGACGTCTTGACTTAAATGCATGAAGCGCAACATAGGTTGCTGGAGTTCAGCCTAATACCCACCCGGTAGATCGTTACACCCAACACTATCCCAAGGCTTTCTGTCCCCGAGGAGGCCATAGGGATTATGGCCAACAAGTAGACTAGACTAGGTAAAAAAGATATGCTGTTGCATGTGCTCATGTGTGTGTATAATGCTTCAACCGTTGTTGGAACGTTGCTGTGCAGTGCCAGACTCGTGGGGCAAGGTGCCGGACGGGTTGTTGACGGGGAACTTCCAGCCGTGGGGGATGATGGAGGAGTGCACGATGTTGCACGTGCATGAGCTCATCGACTTTCCTCTCAAGCCCTTCGACCTCAACACCACCTTCGACGGGAAGTACTGCGCCGTCTCCTTCAGGTGAGAAGGCGAGGCTGTGAGGCCCGGGAAGGGGAGTACACACTCTACCATCCTCCTAACACGGAAGTACTTACAGGAACCACTTGGTCGAAAGAACCAAAATACTGAAAGTGACGGACCGCCAGAGAGTTGACTTTTGTATTAATGAATTTGGACATATGGGGAAACTTTTTTTAATTGCATCATAAACACATTAATAACCTCTGCTAGCAATACTAGGCCTAATTCACGCTATCCTAGGCCTAATATAGTATATATGTGCTATTAGGCCTGGGAATATTTACGTTTGATATTAACCTTTATTTTTTCTAGACTCTATAAAATAAACAGTACAAAAAGGAAAATTTCTGGTGGTCCTTCACTACATATTGTAACTTTCTGGTGGTCCTTCACTACATATTGTAACTTTCTGGTGGTCCTTCACTACATATTGTAACTTTCTGGTGGTCCTTCACTACATATTGGTACTTTCTGGTGGTCCTTCACTACATATTGTAACTTTCTGGTGGTCCTTTACTACATATTGTAACTTTCTGGTGGTCCTTTACTACATATTGTAACTTTCTGGTGGTCCTTCACTACATATTATAACTTTCTGGTGGTCCTTCACTACATATTATAACTTTCCACCAAATAATTGCTATTAGTATTGTCATTTCAGGAGGAGCGGCTGGTGTTATCTAATTCTATTTTTAGAGGACATGTCTTCTGTCACAATATTCTCCAGTCCGGCGCCTACACTCCACGCCCACACCCCACGCCCACACTCCATGCCCACACCCTACGCCTACACTCCACGCCCACACCCCACGCCCACACTCCACGCCCACACCCCAACACCTACACTCCACGTCCACACTCCACACCTACACTCCACGCCCACACTCCACGCCTACACTCCACGCCCACACTCCACGCCCACACTCCACACCTACACCCCACGCCCACACTCCACGTCCACACTCCACACCTACACTCCACGCCCACACTCCACGCCCACACTCCACGCCCACACCCCACGCCCACACTCCAACACCTACACTCCACGCCTACACTCCACGCCCACACCCCAACACCTACACTCCACGCCCACACTCCAACACCTACACTCCACGCCTACACTCCACGCCCTCACCCCAACACCTACACTCCACGCCCACACCCCAACACCTACACTCCACGCCCACACTCCAACACCTACACTCCGCGCCTACACTCCACGCCCACACTCCACGCCCACACCCACACCTACACTCCACGCCCACATTCCACTCCCACACTCCACTCCCACACTCCACTCCCACACTCCACCCCCACACTCCACGCTCACACCACAAGAGCACACCCCACGCCCACACCCCACGCCCACACCGCACGCCCACACCCCACGCCCACATTCCACGCCCACACTTCACCCCCACACCCCACGCCCTCACTCCACGCCCACACCACACGAGCACACCCCATGACCACACCCCACGCCTACACCCCACGCCTACACCCCACGCCCACACCCCACGCCCACACTCCACGCCCACACCACACGAGCACACCCCACGCCCACACCCCATGCCCACACTCCACGCCCACACCACACTAGCACACCCCATGCCCACACCCCACGCCCACACCCCACGCCCACACTCCACGCCCACACCACACGAGCACACCCCACGCCCACACTCCACGCCCACACCCCACGCCCACACTCCACCCCCACACCGCACGCCCACACTTCACGCCCACACTCCACGCCTACACTCCACGCCCACACTCCAACACCTACACTCCACGCCCACACCCCACGCCCACACCTACACTCCACGCCCACATTCCACGCCCACACTCCACACCTACACCCCACGCCCACAACCACTATAACCACTTGGCTGTCTTCAGGAAGAGCACAGATGTGGAGGAGCAGCCGGGCCCGCAGCCTCGTATTGGAGCCTTCATGCCCGCCATCCCTCTCTACTTCTACGGCACCTGTATGCCCTCCTCCTGTGCTGCTGACGACCTCAGGGTGAGTGTCTCCCTCCTCCTGTGCTGCTGACGACCTCAGGGTGAGTGTCTCCCTCCTCCTGTGCTGCTGACGACCTCAGGGTGAGTGTCTCCCTCCTCCTGTGCTGCTGACGACCTCAGGGTGAGTGTCTCCCTCCTCCTGTGCTGCTGACGACCTCAGGGTGAGTGTCTCCCTCCTCCTGTGCTGCTGACGACCTCAGGGTGAGTGTCTCCCTCCTCCTGTGCTGCTGACGACCTCAGGGTGAGTGTCTCCCTCCTCCTGTGCTGCTGACGACCTCAGGGTGAGTGTCTCCCTCCTCCTGTGCTGCTGACGACCTCAGGGTGTCTCCCTCCTCCTGTGCTGCTGACGACCTCAGGGTGAGTGTCTCCCTCCTCCTGTGCTGCTGACGACCTCAGGGTGAGTGTCTCCCTCCTCCTGTGCTGCTGACGACCTCAGGGTGAGTGTCTCCCTCCTCCTGTGCTGCTGACGACCTCAGGGTGAGTGTCTCCCTCCTCCTGTGCTGCTGACGACCTCAGGGTGAGTGTCTCCCTCCTCCTGTGCTGCTGACGACCTCAGGGTGAATGTCTCCCTCCTCCTGAAGCTCACGGTGAGAGTATAAAGGTCATGGTGAGAGTGTGAAGGTCATGGTGAGAGTGTGAAGGTCATGGTGAGAGTGTCAAGGTCATGGTGAGAGTGTCAAGGTCATGGTGAGAGTATAAAGGTCATGGTGAGAGTATAAAGGTCATAGTGAGAGTGTAAAGGTCATAGTGAGAGTATAAAGCTCATGGTGAGAGTATAAAGGTCATGGTGAGAGTATAAAGGTCATGGTGAGAGTGTAAAGGTCATGGTGAGAGTATAAAGGTCATGGTGAGAGTGTAAAGGTCATAGTGAGAGTATAAAGGTCATAGTGAGAGTATAAAGGTCATGGTGAGAGTGTAAAGGTCATGGTGAGAGTATAAAGGTCATAGTGAGAGTATAAAGGTCATGGTGAGAGTATAAAGGTCATGGTGAGAGTGTAAAGGTCATGGTGAGAGTATAAAGGTCATAGTGTGAGTATAAAGGTCATAGTGAGAGTATAAAGGTCATGGTGAGAGTGTAAAGGTCATGGTGAGAGTATAAAGGTCATAGTGAGAGTATAAAGGTCATAGTGAGAGTATAAAGGTCATAGTGAGAGTATAAAGGTCATGGTGAGAATATAAAGGTCATGGTGAGAGTGTAAAGGTCATAGTGAGAGTATAAAGGTCATAGTGAGAGTATAAAGGTCGAGGTAAAATCACAATAGCCATTGTAAGGAAGACTTGGGACAACCAAGAAAGTGGTGGTAAATCTATCCCAGTGCAGGAGACACTAAGGTGCCCTTCGTCAGCTTCTCAGTGCCAGTACATATATATATGTACTGGCACTGTACATATTACCACATATATATATATATATATATGGTAATATATAGTTGCTTAATGTATTAATAGTGTTGGTGTTGGCAGGTGAGTTTGGACGCCAGGATGAGCGCTCTCGGGAAGCAGACCTCCGCTGTTGACTGTCAGACCAGGAATGACACCAAGACCCTGGAAGCTGCCGACATTGTTGTCATGTGAGCCAACCTGCTTAATGGCGGTGTCACATTATTGGTTTTCTTGGGTACTAAGTGTTATTTTGTGACTGATTGTGCCTTCAAAGTAGAGAAAATTGATGTAATTCCCCTCAATCTTAGTACTGACCTTAGACTCAGACAGTTGAAGGGAGATGTCTTGAAGGTACCTGAAGGCTGCCGACGCCTGGTACAATGTGCCACAGCTTTAGAAAAGGCGTCGACAGCCTTCACCTATCTTCAAGACGTCTTCCCTAAGCCGTCTGAGGCAAAAGTCAGAGCACAGCTTGAGGTGAACAGCAATATGAAATACTCAGGAATACTGTGAAGGCATTCCCAAGCAGAACATAACAGTTACTACTCAGGAGCAGAAAATGTGTTACTCTGTGTTATTTTGTGTTACATCTCTCAGTCCTGTGTTGAGTATGAGTGTTGTGTGTAGTGGTGTAGCTCTCAGTCCTGTGTTGAGTATGAGTGTTGTGTGTAGTGGTGTAGCTCTCAGTCCTGTGTTGAGTATGAGTGTTGTGTGTAGTGGTGTAGCTCTCAGTCCTGTGTTGAGTATGAGTGTTGTGTATAGTGGTGCAGCTCTCAGTCCTGTGTTGAGTATGAGTGTTGTGTGTAGCTCTCAGTCCTGTGTTGTGTGTAGTGGTGCAGCTCTCAGTCCTGTGTTGAGTATGAGTGTTGTGTATAGTGGTGCAGCTCTCAGTCCTGTGTTGAGTATGAGTGTTGTGTGTAGCTCTCAGTCCTGTGTTGTGTATAGTGGTGTAGCTCTCAGTCCTGTGTTGAGTATAGTGGTGTAGCTCTCAGTCCTGTGTTGAGTATGAGTGTTGTGTGTAGTGGTGTAGCTCTCAGTCCTGTGTTGAGTATGAGTGTTGTGTGTAGTGGTGTAGCTCTCAGTCCTGTGGTGTGTATAGTGGTGTAGCTCTCAGTCCTGTGTTGAGTATGAGTGTTGTGTGTAGTGGTGCAGCTCTCAGTCCTGTGTTGAGTGTAGTGGTGTAGCTCTCAGTCCTGTGTTGAGTGTAGTGGTGCAGCTCTCAGTCCTGTGTTGAGTATGAGTGTTGTGTGTAGTGGTGTAGCTCTCAGTCCTGTGTTGAGTATGAGTGTTGTGTGTTGTGGTGCTGCTCTCAGTCCTGTGTTGAGTATGAGTGTTGTGTGTTGTGGTGTAGCTCTCAGTCCTGTGTTAAGTATGAGTGTTGTGTGTTGTGGTGCAGCTCTCAGTCCTGTGTTGAGTATGAGTGTTGTGTGTAGTGGTGTAGCTCTCAGTCCTGTGTTGAGTATGAGTGTTGTGTGTAGTGGTGCTGCTCTCAGTCCTGTGTTGAGTATGAGTGTTGTGTGTAGTGGTGTAGCTCTCAGTCCTGTGTTGAGTATGAGTGTTGTGTGTAGTGGTGCAGCTCTCAGTCCTGTGTTGAGTATGAGTGTTGTGTGTAGTGGTGTAGCTCTCAGTCCTGTGTTGAGTATGAGTGTTGTGTGTAGTGGTGTAGCTCTCAGTCCTGTGTTGAGTATAGTGGTGCAGCTCTCAGTCCTGTGTTGAGTATGAGTGTTGTGTGTTGTGTGTAGGGGGGGCAGCACACTGAGAGACTGGTCACTGGATCCACTACACTCTGTCCTGAAGGGATGAATTACATATGAATCAAATTATACTGATGCAATGATAAGTAGATTTGCAACACGTTGTGTTATGCTCTCAGTATATATATTCCTATATGGCCGCTGCTGCTCCTGCAGTGTTGTGCTGACCGTCCTCGGGGGTCTTCTCCTCGCTGGTGCTGCCCTCGACATCGGCATCAACTACTCCGATCAGCAGCAGCTTCGAAAAGGTCAGTCAGAATTTATGTGATAAAACTTGCATAACGTAGACTCTATAAGCGGCAAAGATTTTGTGAAAAAATCTTTGGTTCATTCTCAAGTGATGTTACAGTACAGGACATTATATTTATACTAACAGTGGGTCAGGTGAATACAAATGGATCGAACGATGGGGTCAGGTGTAAACAATAGGTAAACATAAGGGTAAAGAGTATAGTGGGTGCTGTTTGTCGAGCAGTGTCTTGTATGTTGGCCTCTTCAAGTTCTAGTCTTGTTCTTATTCTCATGGTGGGTAGAGTGAATAGTTCCGTAATTTGAGTATTTGTGGTAGGTTGTTCTATTTTTATGTGGATTGCTTATTACAATTTTATGTGGATTGCTTAAGCAATCCATATATAAATTGAACAACCTACCATAAATATTCAAATTACGGAACTATTCACATTATAAATTCCAGGGTAATTGATAAATTAACTCTCCAAAATTCATTCTTAATTTCTGGTCTGACGCCTGAACGCGTTTCGTAATGCTTATTACATTTTCAAAGACATAGTTTACATATAAAAATGTAAATGTAGGCAGTATATAGGCAAGACAACAACGTCTCTTTCTTGGCAATTAACTATGCACAAACAACAGGGCTCCATCAAGGAACATTAAATCTCTTCTCACAACCAGACCATCACCAGAGAAATCTTAACAAGCAACACAGAAATCATCGACAAATACAGCGATAGCAGGAGACTCGACATCAGCGAGGCACTACACATCAAAAAGTCAACACCAACAATCAACAGCCAATTAATGCACAACTGAATTCTACCCACTTCAAGATCCCGAACCAACATAGAAGCAGCAATAGGAAGTATGGGCCAATAGACCTTCTGCAGTTACTTCCATTCTTATGTTTTCATACCCAATTTATACCCATTGTTTCGTGTTCTGGCATATGCTCTGTCAGCTCACCCAAAACAAGTATAAGTGTGATATATTTTTATGCGTAAACTAAGTCTTTGAAAATGTAAAAAGCATTACGAAACGCGTTCAGGCGACAGACCAGAAATAAAGAATGAATTTTGGAGAGTTAATTTATCAATTACCCTCGACAGTGAAGACGAACGTAAGAAATATTGAGAATATTCGTGTTAGAATTATTAATCTTACCCTTTCGGTCATATTCAACAACATTTGTTTACAAGAAAGACTGAAGACTGCTACAAAAATATGCTAGTATACTAATATATATATATATATATATATATATATATATATATATATATATATATATATATATATATATATATATATATATATATATATATATATATATAAATATATATATATATATATATATATATATATAAGCCTATACTTGCATAAACCACAAGTGAAGATAAACAATCTTTGGACAACACCCACCAGTGGGACTCGAACCCAGAAAGCACAACTACCTTCCAGTAGCTGGCATAACTAGTATGCTTTAACCCACTACGCCATCAGACCTTACAAAAGAAGTAGATAGTTCGAGAGATATATATATCTCAAACATCTCTACCTCCCGAAGGCACCAGAGGAGTGAGGGGTCAGTCTGCAATTTTCGTCAAGCCACTGTCAATGTGAGAGAACTCGTGTCCAGCTTATAAGCCTATACTTGCATAAACCACAAGTGAAGATAAACAATCTTTGGACAACACCCACCAGTGGGACTCGAACCCAGAAAGCACAACTACCTTCCAGTAGCTGGCATAACTAGTATGCTTTAACCCACTACGCCATCAGACCTTACAAAAGAAGTAGATAGTTCGAGAGATATATATATCTCAAACATCTCTACCTCCCGAAGGCACCAGATGAGTGAGGGGTCAGTCTGCAATTTTCGTCAAGCCACTGTCAATGTGAGAGAACTCGTGTCCAGCTTATAAGCCTATACTTGCATAAACCACAAGTGAAGATAAACAATCTTTGGACAACACCCACCAGTGGGACTCGAACCCAGAAAGCACAACTACCTTCCAGTAGCTGGCATAACTAGTATGCTTTAACCCACTACGCCATCAGACCTTACAAAAGAAGTAGATAGTTCGAGAGATATATATATCTCAAACATCTCTACCTCCCGAAGGCACCAGATGAGTGAGGGGTCAGTCTGCAATTTTCGTCAAGCCACTGTCAATGTGAGAGAACTCGTGTCCAGCTTATAAGCCTATACTTGCATAAACCACAAGTGAAGATAAACAATCTTTGGACAACACCCACCAGTGGGACTCGAACCCAGAAAGCACAACTACCTTCCAGTAGCTGGCATAACTAGTATGCTTTAACCCACTACGCCATCAGACCTTACAAAAGAAGTAGATAGTTCGAGAGATATATATATCTCAAACATCTCTACCTCCCGAAGGCACCAGATGAGTGAGGGGTCAGTCTGCAATTTTCGTCAAGCCACTGTCAATGTGAGAGAACTCGTGTCCAGCTTATAAGCCTATACTTGCATAAACCACAAGTGAAGATAAACAATCTTTGGACAACACCCACCAGTGGGACTCGAACCCAGAAAGCACAACTACCTTCCAGTAGCTGGCATAACTAGTATGCTTTAACCCACTACGCCATCAGACCTTACAAAAGAAGTAGATAGTTCGAGAGATATATATATCTCAAACATCTCTACCTCCCGAAGGCACCAGATGAGTGAGGGGTCAGTCTGCAATTTTCGTCAAGCCACTGTCAATGTGAGAGAACTCGTGTCCAGCTTATAAGCCTATACTTGCATAAACCACAAGTGAAGATAAACAATCTTTGGACAACACCCACCAGTGGGACTCGAACCCAGAAAGCACAACTACCTTCCAGTAGCTGGCATAACTAGTATGCTTTAACCCACTACGCCATCAGACCTTACAAAAGAAGTAGATAGTTCGAGAGATATATATATCTCAAACATCTCTACCTCCCGAAGGCACCAGATGAGTGAGGGGTCAGTCTGCAATTTTCGTCAAGCCACTGTCAATGTGAGAGAACTCGTGTCCAGCTTATAAGCCTATACTTGCATAAACCACAAGTGAAGATAAACAATCTTTGGACAACACCCACCAGTGGGACTCGAACCCAGAAAGCACAACTACCTTCCAGTAGCTGGCATAACTAGTATGCTTTAACCCACTACGCCATCAGACCTTACAAAAGAAGTAGATAGTTCGAGAGATATATATATCTCAAACATCTCTACCTCCCGAAGGCACCAGATGAGTGAGGGGTCAGTCTGCAATTTTCGTCAAGCCACTGTCAATGTGAGAGAACTCGTGTCCAGCTTATAAGCCTATACTTGCATAAACCACAAGTGAAGATAAACAATCTTTGGACAACACCCACCAGTGGGACTCGAACCCAGAAAGCACAACTACCTTCCAGTAGCTGGCATAACTAGTATGCTTTAACCCACTACGCCATCAGACCTTACAAAAGAAGTAGATAGTTCGAGAGATATATATATCTCAAACATCTCTACCTCCCGAAGGCACCAGATGAGTGAGGGGTCAGTCTGCAATTTTCGTCAAGCCACTGTCAATGTGAGAGAACTCGTGTCCAGCTTATAAGCCTATACTTGCATAAACCACAAGTGAAGATAAACAATCTTTGGACAACACCCACCAGTGGGACTCGAACCCAGAAAGCACAACTACCTTCCAGTAGCTGGCATAACTAGTATGCTTTAACCCACTACGCCATCAGACCTTACAAAAGAAGTAGATAGTTCGAGAGATATATATATCTCAAACATCTCTACCTCCCGAAGGCACCAGATGAGTGAGGGGTCAGTCTGCAATTTTCGTCAAGCCACTGTCAATGTGAGAGAACTCGTGTCCAGCTTATAAGCCTATACTTGCATAAACCACAAGTGAAGATAAACAATCTTTGGACAACACCCACCAGTGGGACTCGAACCCAGAAAGCACAACTACCTTCCAGTAGCTGGCATAACTAGTATGCTTTAACCCACTACGCCATCAGACCTTACAAAAGAAGTAGATAGTTCGAGAGATATATATATCTCAAACATCTCTACCTCCCGAAGGCACCAGATGAGTGAGGGGTCAGTCTGCAATTTTCGTCAAGCCACTGTCAATGTGAGAGAACTCGTGTCCAGCTTATAAGCCTATACTTGCATAAACCACAAGTGAAGATAAACAATCTTTGGACAACACCCACCAGTGGGACTCGAACCCAGAAAGCACAACTACCTTCCAGTAGCTGGCATAACTAGTATGCTTTAACCCACTACGCCATCAGACCTTACAAAAGAAGTAGATAGTTCGAGAGATATATATATCTCAAACATCTCTACCTCCCGAAGGCACCAGATGAGTGAGGGGTCAGTCTGCAATTTTCGTCAAGCCACTGTCAATGTGAGAGAACTCGTGTCCAGCTTATAAGCCTATACTTGCATAAACCACAAGTGAAGATAAACAATCTTTGGACAACACCCACCAGTGGGACTCGAACCCAGAAAGCACAACTACCTTCCAGTAGCTGGCATAACTAGTATGCTTTAACCCACTACGCCATCAGACCTTACAAAAGAAGTAGATAGTTCGAGAGATATATATATCTCAAACATCTCTACCTCCCGAAGGCACCAGATGAGTGAGGGGTCAGTCTGCAATTTTCGTCAAGCCACTGTCAATGTGAGAGAACTCGTGTCCAGCTTATAAGCCTATACTTGCATAAACCACAAGTGAAGATAAACAATCTTTGGACAACACCCACCAGTGGGACTCGAACCCAGAAAGCACAACTACCTTCCAGTAGCTGGCATAACTAGTATGCTTTAACCCACTACGCCATCAGACCTTACAAAAGAAGTAGATAGTTCGAGAGATATATATATCTCAAACATCTCTACCTCCCGAAGGCACCAGATGAGTGAGGGGTCAGTCTGCAATTTTCGTCAAGCCACTGTCAATGTGAGAGAACTCGTGTCCAGCTTATAAGCCTATACTTGCATAAACCACAAGTGAAGATAAACAATCTTTGGACAACACCCACCAGTGGGACTCGAACCCAGAAAGCACAACTACCTTCCAGTAGCTGGCATAACTAGTATGCTTTAACCCACTACGCCATCAGACCTTACAAAAGAAGTAGATAGTTCGAGAGATATATATATCTCAAACATCTCTACCTCCCGAAGGCACCAGATGAGTGAGGGGTCAGTCTGCAATTTTCGTCAAGCCACTGTCAATGTGAGAGAACTCGTGTCCAGCTTATAAGCCTATACTTGCATAAACCACAAGTGAAGATAAACAATCTTTGGACAACACCCACCAGTGGGACTCGAACCCAGAAAGCACAACTACCTTCCAGTAGCTGGCATAACTAGTATGCTTTAACCCACTACGCCATCAGACCTTACAAAAGAAGTAGATAGTTCGAGAGATATATATATCTCAAACATCTCTACCTCCCGAAGGCACCAGATGAGTGAGGGGTCAGTCTGCAATTTTCGTCAAGCCACTGTCAATGTGAGAGAACTCGTGTCCAGCTTATAAGCCTATACTTGCATAAACCACAAGTGAAGATAAACAATCTTTGGACAACACCCACCAGTGGGACTCGAACCCAGAAAGCACAACTACCTTCCAGTAGCTGGCATAACTAGTATGCTTTAACCCACTACGCCATCAGACCTTACAAAAGAAGTAGATAGTTCGAGAGATATATATATCTCAAACATCTCTACCTCCCGAAGGCACCAGATGAGTGAGGGGTCAGTCTGCAATTTTCGTCAAGCCACTGTCAATGTGAGAGAACTCGTGTCCAGCTTATAAGCCTATACTTGCATAAACCACAAGTGAAGATAAACAATCTTTGGACAACACCCACCAGTGGGACTCGAACCCAGAAAGCACAACTACCTTCCAGTAGCTGGCATAACTAGTATGCTTTAACCCACTACGCCATCAGACCTTACAAAAGAAGTAGATAGTTCGAGAGATATATATATCTCAAACATCTCTACCTCCCGAAGGCACCAGATGAGTGAGGGGTCAGTCTGCAATTTTCGTCAAGCCACTGTCAATGTGAGAGAACTCGTGTCCAGCTTATAAGCCTATACTTGCATAAACCACAAGTGAAGATAAACAATCTTTGGACAACACCCACCAGTGGGACTCGAACCCAGAAAGCACAACTACCTTCCAGTAGCTGGCATAACTAGTATGCTTTAACCCACTACGCCATCAGACCTTACAAAAGAAGTAGATAGTTCGAGAGATATATATATCTCAAACATCTCTACCTCCCGAAGGCACCAGATAAGTGAGGGGTCAGTCTGCAATTTTCGTCAAGCCACTGTCAATGTGAGAGAACTCGTGTCCAGCTTATAAGCCTATACTTGCATAAACCACAAGTGAAGATAAACAATCTTTGGACAACACCCACCAGTGGGACTCGAACCCAGAAAGCACAACTACCTTCCAGTAGCTGGCATAACTAGTATGCTTTAACCCACTACGCCATCAGACCTTACAAAAGAAGTAGATAGTTCGAGAGATATATATATCTCAAACATCTCTACCTCCCGAAGGCACCAGATGAGTGAGGGGTCAGTCTGCAATTTTCGTCAAGCCACTGTCAATGTGAGAGAACATTGGTTCTCTCACATTGAGAGTGGCTCTCATTGGAGGGTTAAAGCATACTAGTTATGCCAGCTACTGGAAGGTAGTTGTGCTTTCTGGGTTCGAGTCCCACTGGTGGGTGTTGTCCAAAGATTGTTTATCTTCACTTGTGGTTTATGCAAGTATAGGCTTATAAGCTGGACACGAGTTCTCTCACATTGACAGTGGCTTGACGAAAATTGCAGACTGACCCCTCACTCATCTGGTGCCTTCGGGAGGTAGAGATGTTTGAGATATATATATCTCTCGAACTATCTACTTCTTTTGTAAGGTCTGATGGCGTAGTGGGTTAAAGCATACTAGTTATGCCAGCTACTGGAAGGTAGTTGTGCTTTCTGGGTTCGAGTCCCACTGGTGGGTGTTGTCCAAAGATTGTTTATCTTCACTTGTGGTTTATGCAAGTATAGGCTTATAAGCTGGACACGAGTTCTCTCACATTGACAGTGGCTTGACGAAAATTGCAGACTGACCCCTCACTCATCTGGTGCCTTCGGGAGGTAGAGATGTTTGAGATATATATATCTCTCGAACTATCTACTTCTTTTGTAAGGTCTGATGGCGTAGTGGGTTAAAGCATACTAGTTATGCCAGCTACTGGAAGGTAGTTGTGCTTTCTGGGTTCGAGTCCCACTGGTGGGTGTTGTCCAAAGATTGTTTATCTTCACTTGTGGTTTATGCAAGTATAGGCTTATAAGCTGGACACGAGTTCTCTCACATTGACAGTGGCTTGACGAAAATTGCAGACTGACCCCTCACTCATCTGGTGCCTTCGGGAGGTAGAGATGTTTGAGATATATATATCTCTCGAACTATCTACTTCTTTTGTAAGGTCTGATGGCGTAGTGGGTTAAAGCATACTAGTTATGCCAGCTACTGGAAGGTAGTTGTGCTTTCTGGGTTCGAGTCCCACTGGTGGGTGTTGTCCAAAGATTGTTTATCTTCACTTGTGGTTTATGCAAGTATAGGCTTATAAGCTGGACACGAGTTCTCTCACATTGACAGTGGCTTGACGAAAATTGCAGACTGACCCCTCACTCATCTGGTGCCTTCGGGAGGTAGAGATGTTTGAGATATATATATCTCTCGAACTATCTACTTCTTTTGTAAGGTCTGATGGCGTAGTGGGTTAAAGCATACTAGTTATGCCAGCTACTGGAAGGTAGTTGTGCTTTCTGGGTTCGAGTCCCACTGGTGGGTGTTGTCCAAAGATTGTTTATCTTCACTTGTGGTTTATGCAAGTATAGGCTTATAAGCTGGACACGAGTTCTCTCACATTGACAGTGGCTTGACGAAAATTGCAGACTGACCCCTCACTCATCTGGTGCCTTCGGGAGGTAGAGATGTTTGAGATATATATATCTCTCGAACTATCTACTTCTTTTGTAAGGTCTGATGGCGTAGTGGGTTAAAGCATACTAGTTATGCCAGCTACTGGAAGGTAGTTGTGCTTTCTGGGTTCGAGTCCCACTGGTGGGTGTTGTCCAAAGATTGTTTATCTTCACTTGTGGTTTATGCAAGTATAGGCTTATAAGCTGGACACGAGTTCTCTCACATTGACAGTGGCTTGACGAAAATTGCAGACTGACCCCTCACTCATCTGGTGCCTTCGGGAGGTAGAGATGTTTGAGATATATATATCTCTCGAACTATCTACTTCTTTTGTAAGGTCTGATGGCGTAGTGGGTTAAAGCATACTAGTTATGCCAGCTACTGGAAGGTAGTTGTGCTTTCTGGGTTCGAGTCCCACTGGTGGGTGTTGTCCAAAGATTGTTTATCTTCACTTGTGGTTTATGCAAGTATAGGCTTATAAGCTGGACACGAGTTCTCTCACATTGACAGTGGCTTGACGAAAATTGCAGACTGACCCCTCACTCATCTGGTGCCTTCGGGAGGTAGAGATGTTTGAGATATATATATCTCTCGAACTATCTACTTCTTTTGTAAGGTCTGATGGCGTAGTGGGTTAAAGCATACTAGTTATGCCAGCTACTGGAAGGTAGTTGTGCTTTCTGGGTTCGAGTCCCACTGGTGGGTGTTGTCCAAAGATTGTTTATCTTCACTTGTGGTTTATGCAAGTATAGGCTTATAAGCTGGACACGAGTTCTCTCACATTGACAGTGGCTTGACGAAAATTGCAGACTGACCCCTCACTCATCTGGTGCCTTCGGGAGGTAGAGATGTTTGAGATATATATATCTCTCGAACTATCTACTTCTTTTGTAAGGTCTGATGGCGTAGTGGGTTAAAGCATACTAGTTATGCCAGCTACTGGAAGGTAGTTGTGCTTTCTGGGTTCGAGTCCCACTGGTGGGTGTTGTCCAAAGATTGTTTATCTTCACTTGTGGTTTATGCAAGTATAGGCTTATAAGCTGGACACGAGTTCTCTCACATTGACAGTGGCTTGACGAAAATTGCAGACTGACCCCTCACTCATCTGGTGCCTTCGGGAGGTAGAGATGTTTGAGATATATATATCTCTCGAACTATCTACTTCTTTTGTAAGGTCTGATGGCGTAGTGGGTTAAAGCATACTAGTTATGCCAGCTACTGGAAGGTAGTTGTGCTTTCTGGGTTCGAGTCCCACTGGTGGGTGTTGTCCAAAGATTGTTTATCTTCACTTGTGGTTTATGCAAGTATAGGCTTATAAGCTGGACACGAGTTCTCTCACATTGACAGTGGCTTGACGAAAATTGCAGACTGACCCCTCACTCATCTGGTGCCTTCGGGAGGTAGAGATGTTTGAGATATATATATCTCTCGAACTATCTACTTCTTTTGTAAGGTCTGATGGCGTAGTGGGTTAAAGCATACTAGTTATGCCAGCTACTGGAAGGTAGTTGTGCTTTCTGGGTTCGAGTCCCACTGGTGGGTGTTGTCCAAAGATTGTTTATCTTCACTTGTGGTTTATGCAAGTATAGGCTTATAAGCTGGACACGAGTTCTCTCACATTGACAGTGGCTTGACGAAAATTGCAGACTGACCCCTCACTCATCTGGTGCCTTCGGGAGGTAGAGATGTTTGAGATATATATATCTCTCGAACTATCTACTTCTTTTGTAAGGTCTGATGGCGTAGTGGGTTAAAGCATACTAGTTATGCCAGCTACTGGAAGGTAGTTGTGCTTTCTGGGTTCGAGTCCCACTGGTGGGTGTTGTCCAAAGATTGTTTATCTTCACTTGTGGTTTATGCAAGTATAGGCTTATAAGCTGGACACGAGTTCTCTCACATTGACAGTGGCTTGACGAAAATTGCAGACTGACCCCTCACTCATCTGGTGCCTTCGGGAGGTAGAGATGTTTGAGATATATATATCTCTCGAACTATCTACTTCTTTTGTAAGGTCTGATGGCGTAGTGGGTTAAAGCATACTAGTTATGCCAGCTACTGGAAGGTAGTTGTGTTTTCTGGGTTCGAGTCCCACTGGTGGGTGTTGTCCAAAGATTGTTTATCTTCACTTGTGGTTTATGCAAGTATAGGCTTATAAGCTGGACACGAGTTCTCTCACATTGACAGTGGCTTGACGAAAATTGCAGACTGACCCCTCACTCATCTGGTGCCTTCGGGAGGTAGAGATGTTTGAGATATATATATCTCTCGAACTATCTACTTCTTTTGTAAGGTCTGATGGCGTAGTGGGTTAAAGCATACTAGTTATGCCAGCTACTGGAAGGTAGTTGTGCTTTCTGGGTTCGAGTCCCACTGGTGGGTGTTGTCCAAAGATTGTATATATATATATATATATACATATATATATATATATATATATATATATATATATATATATATATATATATATATATATATACATATATATATATATATATATATATTTATATATATATATATATATATATATATATATATATATATATATATATACATATATATATATTTATATATATATATATATATATATCCCATCAGTGATGTGAAATTAGAGTCATTAAACTACAATCTTGATAAGATAACACTACCACAGCAATAAGACAACCCCTCGGCAGCCTAATAAGATAACAACTAACCCCTGCACCAGCTGATAAGATGATAACTTCTCCACAGGAGCACATTGTCATGCCACGCTCCCTAGTCAGCCTCGTGGCCAGAACTTTCCCTCGTAAATCAGTGAACTTCCTGGCCTCAAATATGTAAGTTCAAAATGTCTAGGGTTGAGTGTAAATCTAAGTAGAAACCACCAGTTTACTGGGGTGAACTTATCTACATGACACAACTTTTTTACAATAAATATATATATATATATATATATATATATATATATATATATATATATATATATATATATATATATATATATATATATATATATATATATATATGTAGTACCTAGTAGCCAGAACGCACTTCTCAGCCAACTATGGAAGGCCCGATTTGCCTAATAAGCCAAGTTTTCATGAATTAAATGTTTTTCGACTACCTAACCTACCTAACCTAACCTAACCTAACTTTTTCGGCTACCTAACCTAACCTAACCTATAAAGATAGGTTAGGTTAGGTTAGGTTGGGTTGGTTAGGTTTGGTCATATATCTACGTTAATTTTAACTTCAATAAAAAAAAATTGACCTCATACATAATGAAATGGGTAGCTTTATCATTTCATAAGAAGAAAATTTGAGAAAATATATTAATTCAGGAAAACTTGGCTTATTAGGCAAATCGGGCCTTGCATAGTAGGTTGAGATGTGCGTTCTGGCTACTAGGTACGACATATATATATATATATATATATATATATATATATATATATATATATATATATATATATATATATATATATATATATATATATATGTCGTACCTAGTAGCCAGAACGCACTTCTCAGCCAACTATGGAAGGCCAACTATGGAAGGCCCTTCTATATATATATATATATATATAGAAGGGAGTACCACCTCTAGCTGGAAGAAGGGGGACCCATAGCCTCGGAGGAAACCACGCATAACGCATTAGAGGGAATGTATATCTTGTAACCATCAAATGCATAATAAAGCAAAAAAAATAATATATATATATATATATATATATATATATATATATATATATATTTATATATATATATATATATATATATATATATATATATATATATATATTTATCCCATCAGTGATGTGAAATTAGAGTCATTAAACTACAATCTTGATAAGATAACAAGTCATTAACAACAATCTTGATATATATATATATATATATATATATATATATATATATATATATATATATATATATATATATATATATATATATATATATATATATATATATATATATATATATATATATATATATATATATATATATATATATTTATGCATACCCACAACCAAGTAAAAAACAAATAGGTTAACACAAGCACAATTCACAGCATTTCACCATGGGTATTGAAAGAGTGTGCAGAAGCACTTTGCTTGTCACTCACCATAGTGTATAGTAGGTCACTGGAGACGGGAGACCTACCAGAAATATGGAAGAAGGCTAACGTATTCCCAATATGCAAAAAGGGTGACAGACAAGAGGCACTGAACTACAGGCCAGTGTCCTTAACTTGCATACCATGCAAGGTGATGGAGAAGATCGTGAGAAAAATACTAGTAACACATCTAGAGAGAAGGGTCTTCGTGACAAATCGCCAACATGGGTTCAGGGAGGGTAAATCTTGCCTCACAAGCTTAATAGTATTCTACGATTAGGTGACAAAGATAAAGCAAGAAAGAGAAGGATGGGCGGACTGCATTTTCTTGGACTGTCAGAAAGCCTTTGACACAGTACCCCATAAGAGGCTGGTGCATAAGCTGGAGAAACAGGCAGGAGTAACTGGTAGGGCGCTCCAGTGGATAAGCGAGTACCTAAGCAATAGGAAACAGAAAGTTATAGTGAGGGGGGTGAGACCTCAGACTGGCGTGAAGTCACCAGTGGAGTCCCACAGGGCTCTGTACTCGGACCTATCCTGTTTCTGATATACGTAAATGATCTCCCAGAGGGGTATAGACTCATTCCTCTCAATGTTTGCTGACGATGCAAAAATTATGGGAAGAATTAAGACAGAGGAGGACTGCTTGAGGCTTCAAAAGACCTGAGCAAACTGAAAGAATGGTCGAACAAATGGTTGTTAGAGTTTAACCCAAGAAAATGTAATGTAATGAAGATAGGTGAAGGGAGCATGAGGCCAGATACAAGGTATCATTTGAGAGATGAAATTCTTCAAGTATCAGAGAGAAAAAGACTTGGGGGTTGATATCACGCCAGACCTGTCCCCTGAAGTCCATATCAAGAAGATAACATCAGCGGCATAAGCCAGGTTGGCCTGTGGGGAATTGACCTGTAATATTTATACTTAATTTATATTAATTTATATAATAATTTATATTTAACGTTAATTTATATTTATTTCGATAGCAAACTGTGATGGTTAAAGTGGACTGTATTTCTTAAAATGTCTCACAAATTGCTTCCTTACACATTAATGTGGGTTTATAAAATTATGTACATATATAATTTTTTAATAAAAAATTATTGCTTAGGAGACATTTATTAGACGACATAGGTAACTTAAATTAACTACAGCTTATCTCTATCTGTATGGTAGTGGGCCTAGTTAACCAGTTATGGACAAGGATAAACACGCCAGTCAATAACTCCTCGTGGGTGACTAGCCTCAACTCATGTACTGATGCTAGGTAACTAGTTAATACTTCTTCCTCTTCAATTACACCTTGGTTTGTGTCTCGATTCGTGTCCTAACCGGAATACTCCTATCTACCTAACATTGCTGGCCAGAAATGACTACATAACATTTCCGAGTTGGACACTTCCCTTTTTGAAGATGATGACTGTGTGTTGATAATGGAAGCACTTTACTTCTCATAACACTTCGTCCAAGGGAGTTTCTGTGGAACTTGAAGTGAACTCCACTCGAGACGTTGTTGATAAAATTAACAATGGCTGACTACTGCGGCCTCCCTCCCTCTGACCGCATCCCTTGTTCTATAGATGCCTTATATCAAAGTGGATAGAAGGCCTACAATCACCCTACTTTGGTACTGATAATTAAGTTGATGCAGATGAAATGTTTTTATGATGTTTACAGTCCAAAGAATGCTGTATTAAGAATGTTCCCAACAGAATTAGCTGGTGAATTTAATAGCGACATGTGGCAATGATATCTCGTTTTCTATGGGAGGAAAATTCCACTGTGCCACGTCTTCTATGAGTTAATTTATTTGTACAATCCAGCAGCAATATTATCTGCCTATTGTATTAAATGCCAGTAAATGGTTTCGGTTTTTCAGACATGGCAAAAATAAGAACGACCTTTAGAAATTTGCGTAAAGAATCATTGAGAGTTTTGTATACCACATATGTACAACCAATCCTGGAGTAGGCAACTCCAGCATGGAGTTCATATCTAGTCAAGGACTGGAAAAAGTTCAAAGGTTTGCCACCAGACTAGTACCCGAAATGAGGGGTATGTTCTACGAGGAGAAACTACAGGAATTAAACCTCCAGTCATTGGAAGACAGAAAAGTTAGAGGAGACATGATCACCACATACAAGATTCCAGAGGAATTGCTAGGGTAGATAAAGACAGACTATTTAACTCAAGGGGAAGACACTCTAGGAGACACAGGTCGAAATTGAGTGCTCAAATGAGCTATAGAGACATTAGAAAAAACTTTATTAGTGTCAGAGTAGTAGACAAATGGAATGCATTAGGCAGTGATATGGTGGAGGCTGACTCCATACACAGTTTCAAGTGATAGAACCAAATAGGCTCAGGAACCTGTACATCAGTTGATTGACATTTGAGAGGCGGGATCAAAGAGTCAGAGCTCAACCCCCGCAAGCACAACTAGGCGAGTACAACTAGGTGAGTACAGCAGCTAGATGTCACTAAACAAAGATGACATATCAGTCCACAATGAAAATATGACAAAGTCAAGAAACTCTCTACTGAAGTTAGCGTTCACAATGCCTCAATAATCTGGCAGAGTCAGGAATCTCATCTCAAAAATTAAAGTTCTCAATAACTGAAATTTGATTAAGTCCTGAATCTCCTCCCCAGAGTTAAAGTCCACACGGGCATCAAAATATGACAGGAAACAGTCCCCAAAACGGCACTAAAAATATAAATCACTTCACCAAAAGAGTTACAATTTAAGAATTTAGTGATAACGCTTATTTAACTCTGATCCATACTTCTTGCCTTACTGGTAAGAAGACAATAGATATACAAACATTCCTGCTAAATAATTACTCAGAGAGCACACACAACACGTGTGATCCCTTCAACATCTAAGAGACCAGTGAGACGGCTCCAGGCTGCCCACCACAGGTCAACTAACAATACCAACAGCGTACATTAATATAAACGCTGCGCGTACTAGTGGCTTTACAAGATTGTAATTACCATATGCAGGCGACGAGTCACAATAACGTGGCTAAAGTAAGTTGACCAGACCACACACTAGACGGTGAATGGACGACGACGTTTCGGTCCGTCCTGGACCATTCTCAAGTCGATTGTCATGAATCACAATCGACTTGAGAATGGTCCAGGACGGACCGAAAGTCGTCGTCTCTTCACCTTTTAGTGTGTGGTCTGGTCAACTTGTAATTATCATACTATGTATTCTCCCAAACCAAATGTACCTTCTTACATAGAAATAAATAAATAAATAAATAAATAAATAAATAAATAAATAAATAAATAAATAAATAAATAAATAAATAAATAAATAAATAAGTAAATAACCCCTCTCAGAGTAACGAAAAGAAAACATAAAATACTCATAAGTAATTTACACAACTCGGGAACATACACAGATGTTCAACTATACAAAATAATCAATCATAATGATATATACAATCATAATGTATATATACACACATTCAACTGAAACAAAAGTTACCAACCACAACACAGGTTAGTTGCTCTGACAGACACTCAGGCAAGGGGCTGGGGATAGTGCCAGCGGCCGGTCGCGCGAAATGAACAGTTAAACACTCACTCAACACTTCATGAATTATAGCATTTAATATTATAATAATAATACAATACAGGTGTATATAATGATATTCCAATATAGATGTGCATAAATACTGCAGCATGTTTAAAATCGTAATAGAGGTACCTTAACACTTAAAGGCGTGACCTGAGCGTGTCCAGTCGGAAGTAGTTAGGTTGGGTCGTCATAACTCGCACGAAGAAGACAACTCTCATATGATAAACATTCTGTAACAACACAGATTTGCTTTGGTTTGTTCCCTCGTGATAAATATCCCTTGAGTACTTATACCTCCGGCCAGAGCTACTTCTCTAACCCTGCAAGGTGACAGCTCCCTCATACTTGTTGACAGCTCCCTCATACTTGTCAACTAATGCTCCTTCAAGACTCATACTTGTCAACTAATGCTCCTTCAAGACTCATACTTGTCAACTAATGCTCCTTCAAGACTCATACTTGTCAACTAATGCTCCTTCAAGACTCATACTTGTCAACTAATGCTCCTTCAAGACTCATACTTGTCAACTAATGCTCCTTCAAGACTCATACTTGTCAACTAATGCTCCTTCAAGACTCATACTTGTCAACTAATGCTCCTTCAAGACTCATACTTGTCAATTAATGCTCCTTCAAGACTCATACTTGTCAACTAATGCTCCTTCAAGACTCATACTTGTCAACTAATGCTCCTTCAAGACTCATACTTGTCAACTAATGCTCCTTCAAGACTCATACTTGTCAACTAATGCTCCTTGCAAGATTATTCATGATTTAGCACAGTAGTCAGCGTGGTCTGCTCACAACCGAAAGGTCCCGGGTACGGTTCTCGCCTCTAAAGAAAGGCGATTGGGCACGTGTTCTTGCACTTTGATACCTTGCTAATCACCTAGCAGTAAATGGGTACTCGTGAGCTAGACAACTGTTATAGATTGCAACCTGCAGAGGGTCTGAAGTTGGACAAAGAGGGGGAAGGGCCTACCAGAACCCTGACGGACTTCCTGTCCTCAGCAGCTGGGAAATAAGGATTCATATCTAATATTCAATCTAAATTTAAGTGTTGTGTGATCCCTTGAGTCCACTTTGGTCCACTTTGGTCCACTTTGGTCCTCTTTGGTCCACTTTGGTCCTCTTTGGTCTACTTTGGTCCACTTTGGTTAACTTTGGTCCACTCTGCAGGTCCTTGGCGGTTCCTGCTGGCCTTCTCAGCCTACACCAACATCAAGAAAATATTTGCCATCAGTAATAAGAAAAATCCTGAAGTAATTTCCTGCCTTCATGGAATGAGGTGAGAATATGTCGCTGGTGATGATGAGAGACTGTAAAGCACAGTACGTGTCCTCACGGTAAGGTGCACAGTACATGATACATGAGACACACACGGTACACGGTACATGATACATGGGACACACACGGTGCACGGTACAAGACACATGAGACACACAAGGTACACAGTACATGATACATGAGACACACAAGGTGCACAGTACTAGATACATGGGACACACAAGGTGAAGGTCCAGGTCTCCCCTCTGCTGGGACCACTTCCAGGTCTCCCCTCTGCTGGGACCACTTCTAGGTCTCCTCTCTGCTGGGACCACTTCCAGGTCTCCCCTCTGCTGGGACCACTTCTAGGTCTCCTCTCTGCTGGGACCACTTCCAGGTCTCCCCTCTGTTGGGACCACTTCCAGGTCTCCTCTCTGCTGGGACCACTTCCAGGTCTCCCCTCTGCTGGGACCACTTCCAGGTCTCCCCTCTGCTGGGACCACTTCCAGGTCTCCTCTCTGCTGGGACCACTTCCAGGTCTCCCCTCTGCTGGGACCACTTCCAGGTCTCCCCTCTGCTGGGACCACTTCCAGGTCTCCTCTCTGCTGGGACCACTTCCAGGTCTCCCCTCTGCTGGGACCACTTCCAGGTCTCCCCTCTGCTGGGACCACTTCCAGGTCTCCCCTCTGCTGGGACCACTTCCTGGTCTCCCCCTCTGCTGGGACCACTTCCAGGTCTCCTCTCTGCTGGGACCACTTCCTGGTCTCCCCCTCTGCTGGGACCACTTCCTGGTCTCCCCTCTGCTGGGACCACTTCCTGGTCTCCCCCTCTGCTGGGACCACTTCCAGGTCTCCCCTCTGTTGGGACCACTTCTAGGCCACTATACACATTCCTTCCTCCAAAAACAACACTACTTAGAGTACTTGTCAGGTGGAAAGTACCAATGTGTAGTGTTGGCCCGCCAGGACTTTTGCATTACCGAATTTGGACCAATGGGAAGCTTCAAACGCCACATAGATATGTAACCCAACCCGTCCTGGCTATCTTGGGCTTATTGCACGCTATCTTAGGCCTAATATGATACATGTGTGCTATACTAGGCCTAAATGTGGTTAAGTTTGTTTTTTAGCTATATATAATCCGGACTCTATAGAAGTAAATGTTCAGAAAGTGAACTTTTGGTGGTTCATCACTATATATTGGTACTCTTTAGTGGTTCTTCACTACATATTGGTACTCATAAGTGGTTCATCTCTACATATTGGTACTCGTTGGAGGTTCATCACAACATATTGGTACTTTTTGGTGGTTCATCACGACATATTGGTACTCTATGGTGGTTCATCACAACATATTGGTACTCTATGGTGGTTCATCACTATATATTGGTACTCTATGGTGGTTCATCACAACATATTCGTACTCTTTGGTGGTTCATCACTATATATTGGTACTCTATGGTGGTTCATCACAACATATTGGTACTCTATGGTGGTTCATCACTACATATTGGTACTCTTTGGTGGTTCATCACTACATATTGGTACTTTTTGGTGGTTCATCACGATATATTGGTACTGGTTGGTGGTTCATCACTACATATTGGTACTCTATGGTGGTTCATCACTACATATTGGTACTCAATGGTGGTTCATCGCTACATATTGGTACTTTTTGGTGGTTCATCACTACATATTGGTATTTTTGGTGGTTCATCACTACATATTGGTACTCTTCAGGGGTTCATCACTACATATTGGTACTCTATGGTGGTCCATCACTACATATTGGTACTCTTTGGTGGTTCATCACTACATATTGGTACTCTTTGGTGGTTCATCACTACATATTGGTACTTTTTGGTGGTTCATCACGATATATTGGTACTGGTTGGTGGTTCATTACTACATATTGGTACTCTTTGGTGGTTCATCACTACATATTGGTACTCTTTGGTGGTTCATCACTACATATTGGTACTTTTTGGTGGTTCATCACAACATATTGGTACTCTATGGTGGTTCATCACTACATATTGGTACTCTATGGTGGTTCATCACTACATATTGGTACTTTTTGGTGGTTCATCACTACATATTGGTACTTTTTGGTGGTTCATCACTACATATTGGTACTCTTCAGGGGTTCATCACTACATATTGGTACTCTTTGGTGGTTCATCACTACATATTGGTACTTCCACCAAACAGTTACTGTAAGTACTCTCAGTTCAGGAGGACGGGCTGACATATATATTAGTATATATAAGGAGTATAGGAAATATAATTAAAAACTAATATATTACATTGTTTCACGAGGCCATATCAATATTTTTAATAGATTAGGAACCAAAATTTATCAAAATTAAGTATTGTACTTACACAAATATAAAATAAGTTAATTGCAAAATAGATTTGACTAAACTAGGATAATAGCTAAAGTCAACTGAACCAATTTAGATTTTAAAATTTTGAGTCAAACACGGAACTGGCTGAGACAACGCTCGTCTCATGTAATCATGAGTCTCTAATCTCATCTAATCTCATCTAAAGCAAGGGCTGCAGATATCCCTGGGCTCAGATACTCACAAGGGGACCTACAAGAAAGTTTCAATACATTACATTAATATGAACACATTAAATATGTATCAATAAATATGCACGCAATATTTTATTAACTTTATCCTCACGTAATTGTTCCACAGGGTGATGTCCATGACCTGGGTGGTGTGGGCCCATTGCTATATATTTTTCTACACATACTCCACTAACTTACTAGGAATCCAGGAGGTGAGTATAGCCATTAGGCATTTTTACACCTCATTTATTAGTATGAGCGTCGTGTCATTACAGCGTCAAAGAGGGTTGCTGGTAGTGTGTTGCTGAGGAGTTAATGTGATGTGCTGGTATACCCAGTCTTCCTTAGTCTTTGTTAGTGTTCGCTGGTCGTTGGTAGTGTTCGCTGGTCGTTGGTAGTGTTCGCTGGTCGTTGGTAGTGTTCGCTGGTCGTTGGTAGTGTTCGCTGGTCGTTGGTAGTGTTCGCTGGTCGTTGGTAGTGTTCGCTGGTCGTTGGTAGTGTTCGCTGGTCGTTGGTAGTGTTCGCTGGTCGTTGGTAGTGTTCGCTGGTCGTTGGTAGTGTTCGCGGGTCGTTGGTAGTGTTCGCTGGTCGTTGGTAGTGTTCGCTGGTCGTTGGTAGTGTTCGCTGGTCGTTGGTAGTGTTCGCTGGTCGTTGGTAGTGTTCGCTGGTCGTTGGTAGTGTTCGCTGGTCGTTGGTAGTGTTCTCTGGTCGTTGGTAGTGTTCGCTGGTCGTTGGTAGTGTTCGCTGGTCGTTGGTAGTGTTCGCGGGTCGTTGGTAGTGTTCGCTGGTCGTTGGTAGTGTTCGCTGGTATTGTTCGCGGGTCGTTGGTAGTGTTCGCTGGTCGTTGAAAGTGTTCGCTGGTCGTTGGTAGTGTTCGCTGGTCGTTGGTAGTGTTCGCTGGTATTGTTCGCGGGTCGTTGGTAGTGTTCGCTGGTCGTTGAAAGTGTTCGCTGGTCGTTGGTAGTGTTCGCTAGTCGTTGGTAGTGTTCGCTGGTCGTTGGTAGTGTTCGCGGGTCGTTGGTAGTGTTCGCTAATCGTTGGTAGTGTTCGCTGGTCGTTGGTAGTGTTCGCTGGTCGTTGGTAGTGTTCGCTGGTCGTTGGTAGTGTTCGCGGGTCGTTGGTAGTGTTCGCTGGTCGTTGAAAGTGTTCGCTGGTCGTTGGTAGTGTTCGCTGGTCGTTGGTAGTGTTCGCTGGTCGTTGGTAGTGTTCGCTGGTATTGTTCGCGGGTCGTTGGTAGTGTTCGCTGGTCGTTGAAAGTGTTCGCTGGTCGTTGGTAGTGTTCGCTAGTCGTTGGTAGTGTTCGCTGGTCGTTGGTAGTGTTCGCGGGTCGTTGGTAGTGTTCGCTGGTCGTTGGTAGTGTTCGCTGGTCGTTGGTAGTGTTCGCTGGTCGTTGGTAGTGTTCGCTGGTCGTTGGTAGTGTTCGCGGGTCGTTGGTAGTGTTCGCTGGTCGTTGGTAGTGTTCGCTGGTCGTTGGTAGTGTTCGCTGGTCGTTGGTAGTGTTCGCTGGTCGTTGGTAGTGTTCGCGGGTCGTTGGTAGTGTTCGCTGGTCGTTGAAAGTGTTCGCTGGTCGTTGGTAGTGTTCGCTGGTCGTTGGTAGTGTTCGCTGGTCGTTGGTAGTGTTCGCGGGTCGTTGGTAGTGTTCGCGGGTCGTTGGTAGTGTTCGCTGGTCGTTGGTAGTGTTCGCTGGTCGTTGGTAGTGTTCGCTGGTCGTTGGTAGTGTTCGCGGGTCGTTGGTAGTGTTCGCTGGTCGTTGAAAGTGTTCGCTGGTCGTTGGTAGTGTTCGCTGGTCGTTGGTAGTGTTCGCTGGTCGTTGGTAGTGTTCGCGGGTCGTTGGTAGTGTTCGCTGGTCGTTGGTAGTGTTCGCTGGTCGTTGGTAGTGTTCGCTGGTCGTTGGTAGTGTTCGCGGGTCGTTGGTAGTGTTCGCTGGTCGTTGAAAGTGTTCGCTGGTCGTTGGTAGTGTTCGCTAGTCGTTGGTAGTGTTCGCTGGTCGTTGGTAGTGTTCGCGGGTCGTTGGTAGTGTTCGCTGGTCGTTGGTAGTGTTCGCTGGTCGTTGGTAGTGTTCGCTGGTCGTTGGTAGTGTTCGCTGGTCGTTGGTAGTGTTCGCTGGTCGTTGGTAGTGTTCGCTGGTCGTTGGTATTGTTCGCTGGTCGTTGGTAGTGTTCGCTGGTCGTTGGTAGTGTTCGCGGGTCGTTGGTAGTGTTCGCTGGTCGTTGGTAGTGTTCGCTGGTCGTTGGTAGTGTTCGCTGGTCGTTGGTAGTGTTCGCTGGTCGTTGGTAGTGTTCGCTGGTCGTTGAAAGTGTTCGCTGGTCGTTGGTAGTGTTCGCTAGTCGTTGGTAGTGTTCGCTGGTCGTTGGTAGTGTTCGCTGGTCGTTAGTAGTGTTCGCTAGTCGTTGAAAGTGTTCGCTGGTCGTTGGTAGTGTTCGCTAGTCGTTGGTAGTGTTCGCTGGTCGTTGGTAGTGTTCGTTAGTCGTTGGTAGTGTTCGCTGGTCGTTGGTAGTGTTCGCTGGTCGTTGGTAGTGTTCGCTGGTCGTTGGTAGTGTTCGCTGGTCGTTGAAAGTGTTCGCTGGTCGTTGGTAGTGTTCGCTAGTCGTTGGTAGTGTTCGCTGGTCGTTGGTAGTGTTCGTTAGTCGTTGGTAGTGTTCGCTGGTCGTTGGTAGTGTTCGCTGGTCGTTGGTAGTGTTCGCTGGTCGTTGGTAGTGTTCGTTAGTCGTTGGTAGTGTTCGCTGGTCGTTGGTAGTGTTCGCTGGTCGTTGGCAGTGTTCGCTGGTCGTTGGTAGTGTTCGCTGGTCGTTAGTAGTGTTCGCTAGTCGTTGAAAGTGTTCGCTGGTCGTTGGTAGTGTTCGCTAGTCGTTGGTAGTGTTCGCTGGTCGTTGGTAGTGTTCGTTAGTCGTTGGTAGTGTTCGCTGGTCGTTGGTAGTGTTCGCTGGTCGTTGGTAGTGTTCGCTGGTCGTTGGTAGTGTTCGCTAGTCGTTGGTAGTGTTCGATAGTCTTCGGTAGTATTCGCTAACCGTTGGTAGTGTTCGCTAGTCGTTGATGGTGTTTGCTAGTCGTTGGAAGTGTTCGCTAGTTCTTGGTAGTGTTCGCTAGTCGTTGGTGGTGTTCGGTAGTCGTTGGAAGTGTTCGCTAGCCGTTGGTGGTGTTCGCTAGTCGTTGGTAGTGTTCGCTAGTCGTTGGTAGTGTTCGCTAGTCGTTGGTAGTGTTCGCTGGTCGTTGGTAGTGTTCGCTAGTCGTAGGAAGTGTTCGCTAGCCGTTGGTAGTGTTCGTTAGTCGTTGGTAGTGTTCGTTAGTCGTTGGTAGTGTTCGATGGTCGTTGGTGGTGTTCGCTAGTCATTGGTAGTGTTCGCTGGTCGTTGGTGGTGTTCGCTGGTCGTTGATGGTGTACCCTAGTCTTTGTCAGTGTTCGCTGGTCGTTTTCAGTGTTCCCTAGTCGTTGTCAATGTTGTTGCGGCCTTCCCGATACGCCTGTTGAGTTCAGTGTCCAGGGAAAGGGTGTCTGAGATTGTGGAGCCCAGGTACACAAACTCGTGAACTGCCTCCAGCACATAGTCTGCTATGTTTATACAGGGTAGCTCATTGATGTCATGTCCCATCACCTGTGTCTTCTTCAGGCTGATTGTCAAGCTGAATGCGGAACAGGCTGCGGCAAAGCAGTCGAGTAGCTGCTGCAGGCCTTGTGCTGTGTGTGTGTGTGGTGATCGCTGCGTCGTCGGCGAAGAGGAACTCCCTTAGGATTCGCATCTGTACTTTCGTCTTTGCTCGGAGTCTGGATAGATTATAGAGCTTTCCATCACATCTTGTACGGAGATAGATGCTCTCTGGGGTTGTTCCAAAGGCATGCTTGACGAGGAACGTGAAGAAGATGCCGAACAGGGTTGGAGCAAGAACACACCCCTGTTTAACACCACTGTTGATGTTGAATGGTTCAGAAGTTGAGCCGTCATACACGACTGTCCCCTTCATGTCCTTGTGGAACGATTGTATCATGCTGAGTAGGGTGGATAGGCAGCCCATTTTGGCCAAGATCTTGAAGGGTCCGTCCCTACTCACAAGGTCGATGGCCTTTGTAGGGTCAATTAAGGCGATGTACAAGGCTTTTTCTCTGCTCCCTGCACTTTTCTTGAAGCTGTCTCAAGGAGAACATCATGTCAGTGGTCGACTTCTCTGCTCGGAAACCGCACTGTGACTCAGTAAGAATCTAAAGCCAGACCAAGACGACCCTGGCGAAGAGTTTGCCGACGACGCTGAGGAGGGAGATGCCGCGATAGTTGTTGTCATCACTTCTGTCACCTTTATTTTTGTAGAGAGTGATGATGTTTGCCTCTCTCATGTCTTGTGGCACTAAGCTCTCCCTCCAGCACTGGCACAGTTCATGAAGCTCAGTTTTATGTGTTCCACGAGCGCACTTGAGAACTTCAGGCGGAATCCTTTCGTCTCATGAGGCCTTTCCTGAGGAAATGGAATCCAGTGCTTTCTCAACTTCTTCCACAGTCGGTTCAAAGTCAAGTTCTTCCATGATGGGCAGGCACTCGATTGCATCCAAGGCCTCTACGCTGACCAAGTTTTCTCTGGAGTAGAGTTCGGAGTAAAGTTCCACCCAGCGATTCATCTGTTGATCACGGTCTTTAATCTCTCCAGTGGCTGACTTCGAAAAAGCCGTCCTGTTTTGTGTAGGGCCTGTTGCCTGTTTGATCCCTTCGAACATGCCTCTTACGTTGCCGACAGTGGCCGCAGTCTGGAAGCTGGAACAGAGTCGGAGCCAGTAATCGTTAGCACAGCGCCTCGTAGCTTGTTGAACTCTACTGCGGGCAGTATGGAGGGCCTGTAGGTTCCTTTCTGAGGGCAGGTTCTTGTAGGATGAGAGAGATCATCTCCTCTATGAGGGGTAACTGTTCCTCTGCACTGGCTTCGAACCAATCTGCTGACTAGTTCTGCCTCTTACCGAAGGTGGACATGGCAATGTTGAAAATAGTGCCCCTGAGATGTGACTACCTCTCACTTGCGCTATCGCAGGGTGGTACAGGAAGGGCATTTACCAGCGCCGCAGTGAATTTCTCCACCTTGTGAAGGTCACGGGTCTTGCTTATGCCAATGCGTGGTCTTCCCTCCTTTGCTCCGGGGATTTTCCGGGGCTGGAACTTTACTCTGCAAACGACGATGTTGATGTTTAAGATTCGCCACCTGGAACGAAAAGTTCCAAGTAGCACGAGCTATGGTGAGCCCGTTGCAAACGATGAGCGAGTGGTCCGTGTCGCAATCTGCGCCCTGGAAGTTTGATGCTTCTCAGATTGCTATGCCCCGTAACCA
Organism: Procambarus clarkii; assembly: GCF_040958095.1. Taxonomy (NCBI): domain Eukaryota; kingdom Metazoa; phylum Arthropoda; class Malacostraca; order Decapoda; family Cambaridae; genus Procambarus; species Procambarus clarkii. The sequence goes on from NC_091156.1 coordinate 19,847,961, forward strand.
CCAGGTCGAGTTGGTGCCAATGCTTAGATCTGGGGTGTCTCCAGGAAACCTTGTGCTGGGGCTTGGTGTCGAAGAAGGAATTGGTGATGCAGAGATCATGAAGACAGCAGAACTCCAGGAGGCGCTGCCCAATCATTCATCTTCTCAAATCCAAACTGGCTCAGGCAGGAAGGCCAAGAGCTGTGATCAGAACCAACTCTTGCGTTAAAGTCTCCCAGGAGGAAGACTGGCTCTTGTTGAGGTATGTCTCTGAGAGCTAGGCCGAGGTCATAATAGAACTCGTCCTTCGCTTCGGTAGAGGAGATCAGTGTTGGAGCGTAGGCAGTGATGAGGCTGAGCATTCCTGCTGCTGTATGAAGCTGAAGTTTGATGATCCTTGCAAACCCCTCCATGGGCGGTACTATGCACCCTAACAACCTGTTCCTGATGTCGAAGCCAATGCTATGACTCCTTACCTCTTCTAGTGGTTTACCCTGCCAGAAGAAGGTAAAGTCTTTCTCCCATATGCTGCTGGTTGCGGGCAGACGTGTCTCTTGAAGGGCGACTATGTCCATCTGGAGCAATAATGCACACGCGTTGCTAAACCACAGCAACACGTGGCCGGATACTGCTAGTATGTATATATGGGTATATATATATATATATATATATATATATATATATATATATATATATATATATATATATATATATATATATATATACATATATATATATATACATATATATATATACATATATATATATACATATATATATATATACATATATATATATATATATATATATATATATATATATATATATATATATATATATATGTATATATATATATATATATGTATATATATATATATATATATATATATATATATATATATATATATATATATATATATATATATATATATATATATATATATATACACACACACAACTTTAGAACACTTTCCCACCAGGAGACTCGAACCCTAGCCAGCACAGAAGCCTTCCAGCAACTGGCATAACAGGTTTACTTTAACCCACTGCACCACGCTAGACCCTTAAAAGAGATGGTAATTTTGGGGTATTTAAACACCCCAAAGATTACCACCTCCCAAGGGCAACTAGAGCAAGTGAGGGGTCACTTACGTTTTTCATCAAGTCCCTGTTAATATGGGAGAACACTGTGTCTATGCTTGGTGCACAACTTGCCTAAACACACAAGTGAAGTTATACAACTTTAGAACACTTTCTAAAGTTGTATAACTTCACTTGCGTGTTTAGGCAAGTTGCGCATCAAGCATAGACACAGTGTTCTCCCATATTAACAGGGACTTGATTAAAAACGTAAGTGACCCCTCACTTGCTCTAGTTGCCCTTGGGAGGTGGTAATCTTTGGAGTGTTTAAATACCCCGAAATTACCATCTCTTTTAAGGGTCTAGCGTGGTGCAGTGGGTTAAAGGCGTACCTGTTATGCCAGTTGCTGGAAGGCTTCTGTGCTGGCTAGGGTTCGAGTCTCCTGGTGGGAAAGTGTTCTAAAGTTGTATAACTTCACTTGTGTGTTTAGGCAAGTTGTATATATATATATACATATATGTATAATATATTATACATATATATATATGTATAAAATATATATATATATATATATATATATATATATATATATATATTGGTGTATACTGGCAGCAGGTTTTCTTTCAAACATGTTTCATTGAATATGACCGCATATTCTGTATTTATTATTTTCTGGTTTAGGGCTTCTATCCCTCATATATATGTGTGTGTGTGTGTGTGAAAATTCCACACCCCAGAAGGATTTGAACCCAGACAGCCAGGGGCACTATACACCTTGGCGTACCTAGGGCCATATCCACTAGACCACACTGTACAAAAATCTTGGTAGTCGTGAGAATCACCTCACTTGGTGGGGCCACGTGAGCCACACAAATGGGAACAAGCTTGAATGATCCCTCAAGCCAATATGCAACTGAAAACTCCTCGCCCCTGAAGGATTCGAACCCAGACAGCCAGGGCTCCATGCACCTTAGCGTATTCAGTACTATACCGCTAGACCACACTGACTATACAAAATGGTTAGAAGTCGTGTGACCCTTAACCCAACTCCCGACAGCACTGGCCATCCTAGACCAGGAAGATCCAGGTCTGGATAAGGCTCCAGAAGATAAGTGATTGTATAAGGGTCCAGGTGACTTTATCCAGACCTTTTATCGAGACTTGGACCCTTATCCAGTCACCTTATCCAGTCACCTATCCAGTCACCTGGATAAGGTGACCCTTATCCAGGTGACTGGATAAAGGTTCTGGCGGGGTCAAAATGTCCTCACTTTAATTTAGTGTCATATGTGTGTGTGTGTGTGGGTCGGGATAATGACATTGTGGTTTATGTTGTGTGTGTGTCGGTGTAGGTGACAGATGACGTGCTCGACGAGACGGTCGACAACGCCGGCTTCAGTGTCGACACTTTCTTCTTCATCAGCGGCTTCCTGGTGACTTATGGAGTTCTGAAGGAGTTCAGCAGAGTAGGCAGGATCAACTGGATCATGTACTACGTTCACCGCGTCATCAGGTAGGATGTACTACGTTCACCGTGTCATCAGGTAGGATGTACTATGTTCACCGTGTCATCAGGTAGGATGTACTACGTTCACCGTGTCATCAGGTAGGATGTACTACGTTCACCGCGTCATCAGGTAGGATGTACTACGTTCACCGTGTCATCAGGTAGGATGTACTACGTTCACCGTGTCATCAGGTAGGATGTACTACGTTCACCGTGTCATCAGGTAGGATGTACTACGTTCACCGAGTCATCAGGTAGGATGTACACGTTCTCTATCCTTCCTTCTCGAAGTTGTTGTTGTTTTAGAGAATGGTGGAGAGAGTTGAGGGAAAGGAAATTCCTAGAGGAAGGTAAAAGCAAGCTGAAAGGTCCGGATGGGAAGGGTGTAATAATGAGGGTGTAAGAAAGGGTGGGGGTTATAATGGATATAATAATAGGAACGTAAGAATAAAAGGAGAAAGAGAAAAATGACTGGTAGGCTTATGTTAGGTCACGATTGTTCGAAAGTTTACAATATTTGAGTATGTATTGTGAAAGGAAAGAGTCAACAGCAACAAAGCCAAGACTATGGTTCATGTTGGGTAGGTTGTGCATCAGAGCCGATTCAAGAAGACGGCGTCTGTGTAGAGTAGAGGCAGGAAAGACCATTTTAGAAGACCCATCAATAGGCTGACTTGAATCCCTAACATGACATATGAGAGTATTGTGTCTACAGACTTAATACTTCTTTTGTGTTCCTTAAGTCTGTCATTTAGTGAAAGGTCAGTTTCCCCAAAGTACTGGAGAGGACAAGACGAACAGGAAATAGAGTAGACACCAGCGGCATTAGAAGCAGGAGGAGCAGTGTGAACTAGATTACTAGAAAAAGAGTTCGTTTGTCTAAAGGCAAGTTTTATGCCAAGAGGTCGAAGGGTATTAGTGAGATTTTTTAGTTCAGGTATGAAGGCAGAGCACAGTGGTACTAGTGATGGAAACATTTTTAAGAAAAGAAACGTCGTCGTCTCCTCATCTTCTGGTGTATGGTTTAGTCTTCATAAGGAGATAATAATAAGATATCATTGAGATAACTGTGTATTAATGATCTTATTCAAATCGTCTTTTAAGTAATCAATCAAAAATGGATCCAAATTATACAGAGCATTACTAATGCTCAAATTGTATGGTTTGTAATCTGTATTAAAGCAGATTCAATAACGTTTCTATTGAAAATACTTTTACACCTCGTTATTGAAGAAGACTTCTCCCGATCACTTTGGCGAGAACTTTCTGACAAAGGAATTTACTGACAAATTGTAAAAGCATTTCCAGTAGTGAATCTGGGCATAGTATTAGTGAATCTGGGCATAGTATTAGTGAATCTGGGCATAGTATTAGTGAATCTGGGCATAGTATTAGTGAATCTGGGCATAGTATTAGTAAATCTGGGCATAGTATTAGTGAATCTGGGCATAGTATTAGTGAATCTGGGCATTGTATTAGTGAATCTGGGCATAGTATTAGTGAATCTGCTTTAATACAGATTACAGATCCATACAAATTGAACATTAGTAGTGGTCTGTATAATTTGGATACATTTTTGATTGATCAATTCAAAAACTATTTGAGTAAGATCATTAATACACACTTATCACAATATTATCTGATTAATATCTCCTTCTCTCATTAATATCTCATTATTATCTCATTAATGATTCCTACAAATCAAATATATGGGTGATTGAGCCTTCTGCAGTTCCCTTCTGTGTTTGTGAACAAATGCATTCTTTTTCACCTCACCTCTCTCCATTCCTGCCTATACATCCACTATCACTGAACTGAATGTCCATCCTTCTGAAGATGTATTATTAAATACGAAAGAACTTAAGGAATTTTCTGTCTTAATCATTCCTTCGTGGTCTGACATTGTTACATTGTTCATCACGTGTTAATTTCTTGTGGTAAATCAAGGTGATTTACACACATATTATATATATATATATATATATATATATATATATATATATATATATATATATATATATATATATATATATATATATGTATATATATATATATATATGAGTCCAGTTGTTTTTCTAAACTACACCTTGTATTTCCATTGTGTTATTAATGTAAATCAACTACTGTACTATTGCTTCAACTACTAACTCCATATTGAAATAGTCTATGCTTACCTTCCTTAAGTGGTACCTTTTTTGTACTCATTTGTTATTTTCCACAAACGTTCTGATTTTCGTAGTTTACTTCTCCCTTAGCATATAGTGTTTTACCCCTCACACATTCAGTTAATTTTTGGTGTCTATTTTAATGCCTTTGCCGGAAACGCTTTGCGTACAAAATATTTTATAGATTGTGTAACTTCTGTGCCTACTATTGTATATTAATCTTATTTCTTGGTACTCACCATTCTTTTGAACAAACATTGATTAATTGATTAATTGATTAATTGATTGATTGATTCATTCTTATATGATGGTTTGTGTTGTTGTGCAATAGGTTAGCGCCACCCATAGCCTTGACTGGTGCCGTGATGGCCACGCTGGCAAGGTTCCTGGTGTTCGGGCCCCTTGCCATGCACATTGAGCGGACCGTCGTGGAGATCTGTCAGCAGTACTGGTGGGCAGACTTCCTCTTTGCCACCAACTTTATGAATCATATGGTGAGTGTCTGCTGTCATACCCATGACACAAACATTAACATGACATTACTGATAATAAACCTTTCTGTGGATTGTCACGGCAGCACAGAGGCACAGCGTCAATGGATTTATTTTTCGTTCTCAGCGGTATTAGTTACAAACCTGAAGTTGGGATTTATAGATTAGGGTTATCATTTTGGTTACTTATCAAATTATCAGTGTAATATATAATTATCATCTTAAACAAAATTATTATCTTGAGGTTATCTTGAGATGATTTCGGGGCTTTAGTGTCCCCGCGGCCCGGTCCTCGACCAGGCCTCCACCCCCAGGAAGCAGCCCGTGACAGCTGACTAACACCCAGGTACCTATTTACTGCTAGGTAACAGGGGCATTCAGGGTGAAAGAAACTTTGCCCATTTGTTTCTGCCTCGTGCGGGAATCGAACCCGCGCCACAGAATTACGAGTCCTGCGCGCTATCCACCAGGCTACGAGGCCACAAATTATTATTATTATTATTATATATATATAATAATTTACATAATTATAGCAATTTTCATAATTGTAGCAATTATCGTAATCCACATATTATGGAAAGTATCATTATATATAATTATCATATTTATCATAATCTGGTTCATTATTATCATTAGCATAATAACAATTATAGTCATTATAATTATCATTATCGTAATTATCATTATCTGCGTCATCATCATCATCTCTATCATCATTGTCATTATTTTTTCAGAATTATCATCATTATCATCAACATTATCCTCATACTCTTCTTTGTCATAATTCCCCTAATTACCGTCATCCTCACCTTCCCACTTATCAGCACGAGCATCTTGAGGTTATCTTGAGATGATTTTAGGGCTCAGCGTCCCCGCGGCCCGGTCCTCGACCAGGCCTCCCTTTTTGTTACACATCCCCAGGAAGCAGCCCGTAGCAGCTGTCTAACTCCTAGGTATCTATTTACTGCTAGGTGCACAGGAGTATCAGAGTGAAAGAAACTCTGCCCACGTGTCTCTGCCTTAGCTGGGAATCGAACCCGCAACCTTAGGACTACGAATCCCCAGCGCTGTCTACTCAGCCGTCAGGCCCCTACGTCATAATATTCCCTACTTCTCCTCTCTACATTTAACCACAGGTCCTCTGCTATATACTTAATAATGTCAATATTACAATATTTTGTAATTAGGTTATTTGGCTAGCTGTGATTTTTTTTTATATATTAGTTTTTTCTTCATTGAGGTTCAGGGGCCCACAAGTAAAGCAAAGTAATAAAGATTGCAAATATAAGCACTAATCAACCTGTCCTCAGGATGTCTGTGTCTTAGTGGTAATCACTAGAAAACTACTACTTAATTAGTGCTTTTATGTACTAAGTACCCATGGATAGGTTAGGTTACATTACATTAGGTTAATACATAACAGTGTATTATTTTCAAGCATGTTTAGTATGAAATTCGAAATCTATTTGAGCTTCCCCTAAAATATCACATTAAAAAAAAGACTTTGAAGCATAAATAAAAAACGAGTTTAGCATAAACTTTTTACACTATAAACCATCGATTTATAATGCAAAAAGTTATAACTTCAGAATATTTTCTGTTTAGAGCAAAGGTTCACTTGCCAGTTAACAGGTAGACTATTACTGGAACCGTATCAGACCATCACCAATATCTAGGTAACTATCCAGGTGGTATGGGACGTGTCTCAATGAGATCACTTTACCCAGAGAACGGGCAGCTAATAACTCTCCCTCCATTCATTACATCTTCTGCACTACATAGTAAAGATTCACATAGAAACAGTACCATCACACTACATACTGGGGCATCACATGCAACCAGTACCATCACACTACATACTGGGGCATCACCTAGAACCAGTACTATCACACTTCATACTGGGGCATCACCTAGAACCAGTACCATCACACTACATACTGGGGCATCACCTAGAACCAGGACCATCACACTACATACTGGGGCATCACCTAGAACCAGTACCATCACACTACATACTGGAGCATCACATAGCACCAGTACCATCACACTACATACTGGGGCATCACATAGAACCAGTACCATCACACTACATACTGGGGCATCACCTAGAACCAGGACCATCACACTACATACTGGGGCATCACCTAGAACCAGTACCATCACACTACATACTGGAGCATCACATAGCACCAGTACCATCACACTACATACTGGGGCATCACCTAGAACCAGTACCATCACACTACATACTGGGCCATCACATAGCACCAGTACCATCACACTACATACTGGGCCATCACATGCAACCAGTACCATCACACTACATACTGGAGCATCACATGCAACCAGTACCATCACACTACATACTGGGGCATCACCTAGAACCAGTACCATCACACTACATACTGGACCATCACATAGCACCAGTACCATCACACTACATACTGGGGCATCACATAGAACCAGTACCATCACACTACATACTGGGGCATCACATAGAACCAGTACCATCACACTTCATACTGGACCATCACAATAAAGCAGTCTGCTCTCTCGTAATCCACCAAGAGTCTACACTCACGTAATCCACCAATCGTAATCCACTTAGAGTCTGAACTCAACATAATCCACCAAGAGTCTGCATTCACATAATCCACCAAGAGTCTATTGTCACGTAACCCACCAATAGTCTACACTCACGTAATCCACTAAGAGTATGCACTCACGTAATCCACTAAGAGTATGCACTGACGTAATCCACCAAGAGTCTGCACTCACGTAATCCACCAAGAATCTGCACTCACGTAATCCACCAAGAGTCTGCACTCACGTAATCCACCAAGAGTCTGCACTCACGTAATCCACCAAGAGTCTGCACTCACATAATCCACCAAGAGTCTACACTCACATAATCCACCAAGAGTCTGCACTCAACGTAATCCACCAAGAGTCTGCACTCACATAATCCACCAAGAGTCTGCACTCACGTAATCCACCAAGAGTCTGCACTCACATAATCCACCAAGAGTCTGCACTCACGTAATCCACCAAGAGTCTGCACTCACATAATCCACCAAGAGTCTGCACTCACGCAATCCACCAAGAGTCTACACTGCTACAGTTAGGGTGCGGAGGCTACCGACCGCGGACTTCTCCAGTTGATGTCAGCAGCTCCCCTGCTGATGTAACCATGGCTCGACTGGCTCAACCATTCAGTCTGGCTGCAGAACAGAACTGACTTCTCTTCTCACTTGAACCAATTCGTCAGCTCCTAAAATTCACATCTGGTCACGTGTCCTCTGGCCCTCCACACGACGACCCTCTGTGCAGGAGTTTGAAACCGTTCCCGGTGTTGATTCCGGCCACCAGCACTACCACCGGCGACATCAGAGTCGTCTTTGGCGGCACTCACAGACGACACCCGAGGTCCCTGATGTCTCGACCAGCCGGCGGCACTCACAGGCGACACCCGGGGTCTCTGATGTCTCGACCAGCCGGCGGCACTCACAGGCGACACCCGGGGTCCCTGATGTGTCAACCAGCCGGCGGCACTCACAGGCGACACCCGGGGTCCCTGATGTCTCGACCAGCCGGCGGCACTCACAGGCGACACCCGGGGTCCCTGATGTCTCGATCAGCCGGCGGCACTCACAGGCGACACCCGGGGTCCCTGATGTGTCAACCAGCCGGCGGCACTCACAGACGACACCCGGGGTCCCTGATGTCTCGACCAGCCGGCGGTACTCACAGACGACACCCGGGGTCCCTGATGTGTCAACCAACCGGTGTACAACAGAGACTCATTCATTCACACTTTCGTTGCCCCATATAATCGAGAGAGCACTTTCTAATTTATTTCTATACCTTTGGCTCACAAAACATAAAGTCGAACTGCATACTGGAGCATCTTGTAACACCTCAACAGTGCTACTCCACTTAGTCACTTAAAACCCTAGCTTAACACTGCTTGCAAGCTCACTGTGACCCTCACTGAACTCCCAGCTAATTGTTAAACTGAAAACATTAAATGAAGGGAAGCTACAAATAAAGGGTGATGATTTAAATAAAGAATAATAATTAAACTTACGGCTGCCACCACCTTACTGAAATCAGAATGTGCTTGCACTACTGATCTCCCTGGAAGGACAAAGTCAATCATTGTGAACTCGATGGACGTAGGAATCTTGACGATAATGCTTGGGAATTATTTATAGAAATATTTACTTTAATTACTGAGGATACAGGGACTTCCAAAACAGCATATAAATACGACATTTAACGACTCAGTATTAATAAAAAAAGGGGGATTAACTAAATACCACTAAATCAATATTAACTTTATTTAACAAAAGATACTTTTATTTAATAAATTGGCACGAAAAAATATATCCTACTCTAAATACATCCCTATGAGGCAATATAAACGGAGTGCAATAACTGAGATACCAAAACTCAGACACACATTACCTTATTCCTGCAATTACTGGCCACAGATGTTAAATGGGTCTCTACCTCAGGCCCTTCATGCCTGACCGAGTTCCCACCCCAAACACTCCCAGGACACACTGAACTAAAATTTGTTTCACACGCTTACCAGTGGAAGGATAGCTCCTTCCACAACTAATACAGCTCCTGGGTTCCTCCCATTATTTTTGGCTACAGCCAACCATTTAAAAACTAGGCCTGAGGTCTGGCCCTCAAAGGCCAAGAAGGTCTTGGCACTTATCTACCGCCAATCACCTTCCAGGTCTGCTTGAAAGGTACATGAAATGCCCGTAGAGTCGTGTCAGCACTACCCAGCTACCCAGCTACCAGAAGGAACAAGGTCTCTTTGTAGTGGGTGGCCAACAGCGAGCTATGTTTACAGAAAAGGATGAAATATGTTCAAACCTGTTCCATGCAAGATACGGGAAGGAGACACTTGACTCGCCTGGTATGGTGAGGAGCTGGGGAGAGGGGAAAGAGTGGGGGGAAGAAAATGAATTGAGTGGGGGATGGAGTGGGGGGGATAGTGGCCAAGGGAGAAGAGCCGCCACGCCACCAGTGGCCTTTTGACTTTAAGAAAAATTGGGGAAGGGAAACTCTGGGCTGCTTCCCACAGGCCATTACAACTCCCCTTTCTTCAGAATTAAGAAATTCATGTGTAAAGTACTTTAAAGCACGAATTTCTTATCCTGCACCTACTGTAACCATTAACTCTCCCCCCAAAATTTTTTTTTGAACCAAAACAATATTTTGACTCAGTGCCTCTAAAAAGAAATGATCTAATCCTAGCTACTTCCATACAATCACTAATCCACATAATAACACCCAAAAATGCATGACACACATAGTAATATGAATGAATCACAAATGACACAAAATAAATGAGGACGGAAGACTGTCCCCATGATCTCGGCTGTCCACCTTGGATGCAGCCCCACATCTCTTCCAACTAAATCAAATTAATCCCTTAAAATTTAAACAAAAATCCATATCTATAAACTTAAAACTAGAGAAAACTTTGGATAGTCCTCAGCTATCTTGTAGAACTCGTATCATCACACTGCATACTGGAGCAGCATGTAGAACCAGCACTGTCACGCGGCACTACAACATAATGTAGAACTCGTACCATCACACTACATACTGAACCATCAGATACAATTAGCAGCATAAAACTACATACTGTAGCATAGAACAAAATTGGCACCGTTACACACTAGCATCACACTGGCACAACCGTTTTGATGATGGGCTTAGTGGCTTGTTAACCTCTGGAAGATGGTTCAGGACACGTATAAGAGCTCACTGTCCTCCTCTAAGTGTACATTGGGCCAAGAACTAAGAAATGCCCAGCGACCTGAAAGCTGCAGTATTAAAAACTATGACAACTTTTGTAATAATAGGTATTTGTATGGTCAGCACAGTAACCGGACCACGAAATGTGATGTAGTCATTGCGTGAATTCGCCTTGGCTATAGGCACATCTGGCAGGTTAATGAGGCTGAGCCACTACCAGAATATTCAGATTGTAAACTCTGTGATAAACCGTTAATGCATTTACTAGAACACTATATTGATGAATGTGAAACCGTAAAAGATTTTAGACCTCCTGGCCTCTTGTACCACCAACTGTAACTATTTCATTAAACCTGGTGTACTGGACGACATCCTAACAATTTATCCAAAATTTGCTTGTCCATTTTAAAGAATGAAGAACAGTTTTATTTTTTATTAATTTTATGCTGCATCTCCTATGAACCCATCCCTGCCCTTGTGTGGCAGTGCACAATAGAAAGTTGTTTTTTACATATTCGTACATTAAAACATTAATTGTATGACCCTCTGTCCTGTGTGACAGTCAATACCAGCTTTATCCTTACTTTAATAAGACCTAATTGAAATCCTCAGATTAGCAAAATTGTAATTAAATTTTGTCAATAAAGGTGTTAATAATAATAATAATGTGTGTATGTAAGGGCAGTGGAACATGTTCTTAGTTACAGTTGTATAATTGCAGTGTCTGGCGCAGTGCTGGTACACGGCTGTCGATACACAGATCTACATTGTGCTTCCACTGGTGCTCGCGCCTCTTCTTTACAAGCGCAAGATTGGTGAGTGTTACAGCTGTGGGGAAACTCCAGGCAGCTATTCTCCTTTTAAACTGACTTTAATAAAATAAAGTTTTGTCTTATTTATTTTCTTAGTAAGTAAGAAGTAATTGAGTGGACTGTATGTACTTGATTAAACTGCCTGAAATTATCTCACACAGTTGGAGGGACAATTTGTAGCTTAAACCACTTTGAGATGGCTCATTCTTAAACCACAAATTGTTTATCTTATTAATATAATTATCATACCACATATGGTGGTCCACTTTATTATTATATCAGACCACATATGGTGGTCTAATCTACTAGTAATAATTACTAATTATGAATACTAATACTACTATAACTAAAGAGGGCTTAGCTGTTCCTGTTGAAGGGGCCTGCTAAGGCTGTGTAATGGTAGTATCAATATAGGTGTGGCCCTGTGCCTCTTTGTGCCACGTAATGGCGGCCGTGAAGACTACAAGCCCTGGCAAATAGCTAGACAAATTATGTGTAGTGCCAACTGTCTGCTCAATTTCTTGCTATTCCAAATCACAGTTTACCTGTATGGGATACAAGGAGTTAATAACAGTTCCCTAAATATATAATTACAGGTATGGCATGAAATAGGTGGGTGTTAAATGGGGTACACGTACTTCGTGGGGTTGTTATTCATACGTCATAACCAGCTACCTTATAAATGAAAAAAAATGTGTACACAAATAATTCAAATATAGTATACTTGGTAAGCCGGATACAGGATTGCTCTAGTGATAGTAGTGGTGTTGTCGTGGTAGTTGCTTGGGGCAGAGTAAGTCTATCCAAGGCGACTAGTATCACAACACTTCTGGAGCACCCTTTATTGTTGTTGATGCGAGTGTGAGTTTTGTGGGACCGACGCCCCTGAGGGCATGGTTCCACTTCTAAAGTAATTTTACATTAACAAGGGAATCAAGCTACATTTTGGTGTTAGTAATTATATTCAGTCTTGTTGAGTACTTTTGTGTTAAATTTAGATGCATGACTGTTGTATAAACAGTATTAGAATTTGTAAATATACGAGTTGTCTCTGACGTCACAGGATCTCCCATTTTCTATTATTAAGAGAATACTGACTAAGGGGAGACTATGTTATTATCTGTGTGTCGGATTCCGACAGCAGCGTTACCATGTGAAGCCTTCAGAGGTGTGGGTACTATCCGTTTAAGGACATTAGTGCTTATATATTAATATAACATAATTTCTTCTTCATATCCCTTCTTCTACCCCCCCTCCCCTTGAGTACATTTTTTTTTTTTAAATCTGGTGCTTATAGAACAAAACTCCTTTGTTATCAACATATGAGTTTTGTCTCTGCTATTACTATTGTATCCAGGTGTTTTTCCTCTGTTATTTTCTTCGTGTAATTTGCTGCTTTAGAGAGCCCATCAACTGCGGGTGGTCACTGTGATTCATACTTACGTTCCTCCCCAGGACTTCCACTGCTGGGGTTGGTCACTGCGGTATCCTTCGCCATCCCAACGACAATAGCGGCTGTCTATAATGTGCCTCCTGCATTCAACTTTATGTAAGTTGTTCATTATTCTTCAAATGTCTGATTAATTTAGTTTAACTTCAGCTTTGCTTTATTATCTGAACAAATTATGACATGTAAAAAGCGCTCGGGATTTTGCTAAGTGCATAAGCAACAATAAGCAATAAATTCCTTTGCTTTAAACTTAGCGAGGCCTCTTACTAAATTACTAATCCTAATCTCCCCATCAAAGTCAGGTCTTATTGCAAAAACATTATTCTGAGAACTGTTTTTTGTAAAGCATTGGACAATCATCCCTTCCAGTTCGGCCCATTACCCACGCAGCTGTCAACCCATTCACCACCCATCACCCACCCAGCTGTCAACCTATTCACCACCCATCACCCACCCAGCTGTCAACCTATTCACCACCCATCACCCACGCAGTTGTCAACCCATTCACCACCCATCACCCACGCAGTTGTCAACCCATTCACCACCCATCACCCACCTAGCTGTCAACCCATTCACCACCCATCACCCACTCAGCTGTCAACCCATTCACCACCCATCACCCACCCAGCTGTCCACCCATTCACCACCCATCACCCACCTAGCTGTCAACCCATTCCCATTCCCCACTCCCATTCAAACTATCACTAATAGAGTAACCTCATTCATCTTTGCCAACATACAAGGACTGAAAACAAGAACAAACAACAAAGTACAGTTCATAAATGGCCTCCTCACGGAGTCAAATGCAGTATTTGGAGCTTTCACAGAAACCCATGCAGGGGAATTGTTGGACAGTGAGATCTGGATTCCAGGATATAACCTATACAGGTGTGATAGGAAAATTAGGTCACATGGAGGAGTGGGTCTGTATATTAGGGAAGACCTTGTATGCTCGGAGCTCCTAAACGTTACAAATGAGGTGGTAGAGGTACTGGGATTAAAAATAGAGAAAATAAATTTAGTGATTATACTAATATACAAACCGCCAGATGCAACGGCTGAGGAATTCACAGAACAGATAAGCAAAATAGAGAATAGCCTTGATAATTTGGAGAACCCGATACCTGATATTATCTTCCTAGGTGACTTCAACTTGCCTAGTCTCAGGTGGAAAATAGCAAACAATAATATTATACCAGGAAATCTATCAGGACCTAACCAACCACAGATTAGAGAACTACTTAGATTCTGTGACAAATTTTCACTCAATCAGCAGATATCGGAGCCAACGAGAAATTAAAATATTCTAGATCTGGTCTTTACGAACAATGAAGACATTATCAGAGACATTACGATATCAGATACCACATATTCAGATCACAAGCTCATTGAAGTGCAAACGACCATCAATACTCAGAATAGACCTAAAACGTTGATAAAGCGAGAGGGGCTATTCAGTAAATTCAATTTTAATAATAAAAGGATAGACTGGGAGATAATAAACAGGGAACTTACAAACATTCCATGGGGAACTGTTCTAAGTAATACAAGTCCTACAGAAGGAATAGAAAAACTGACTTCAGAAGCGTATCAAGTCTGTCTGAAACATGTTCCTTTGAGGAAAGCCAGAAAGAGATCTAACGTAAAAAGAGAACGCAGACGGCACTATAAACGCAGGAAAAAAATAACGGAACTGCTTATGCAGACACGAATTTCCCGTCAAAGAAGGAATAATTTAAATAGGGAGATTGAAGAAATCAAGCGGAAATTGAAACACTCATATGAAACTGAAGAAAGGCAGTTAGAACAGAAAGCCATTCAGGAAATAAAGAAAAATCCAAAATATTTCTTCTCATATGCGAAATCAAAAGCAAAAACCACTGCCAGTATTGGACCTATTCGTACAAGTGAAGGTTCATACACGGAGGATGACAAAGAAATTAGTGAAATCCTAAAAAAGCAGTATGAGGACATGTTTAGCACTCCAATAAACAACATGAAGGTGGAAGATCCAGACAATTTCTTTATGCGGGATATTCAAACCCCTGTAAATATAACTGATATAAACACGAGCGCACTAAATTTTGAAAAAGAAATTGAAAACATGCCCATGCACTCGGCCCCAGGTCCAGACTCATGGAATTCAATATTTATAAAGAAATGCAAAGTGCCGGTAGCACAGGCACTCAGTATAGTGTGGAGGAAGAGCTTGGACACGGGGGAGATACCAGATGCACTTAAAGTAGCAGACATAGCCCCTCTACACAAGGGAGGGAGCAAAGCATTGGCAAAAAATTATAGACCAGTTGCACTAACATCGCACATCATAAAAGTATTTGAGAGAGTGATTAGGAGTCAGGTCACCAATTTCATGGAGACCAATGACCTTCACAACCCAGGCCAACATGGATTTCGAGCGGGAAGATCGTGCCTCTCACAGCTACTTGAGCACTACGACAAAGTCACTGAGGCATTAGAAGAGAAACAGAATGCTGATGTGATATACACGGACTTCGCAAAGGCTTTCGATAAATGTGACCATGGCGTGATAGCACACAAAATGAAGTCAATGGGAATAACCGGTAAAGTAGGACGCTGGATACTCAGTTTTCTGTCAAACAGGACTCAGCGAGTAACTGTCAACCATATAAAATCTAGTCCAAGTGCAGTGAAAAGCTCTGTACCTCAGGGTACAGTCCTTGCACCGCTGCTTTTCCTTATTCTCATATCAGATATAGACAAAAATACAAGTCACAGCTTCGTATCATCCTTTGCAGATGACACAAAAATCAGTATGAAAATTACCTCGGCTGAGGACATTGAAAAACTTCAAGCTGATATTAATAAAGTTTTCGACTGGGCATCAGAAAATAACATGATATTTAACAGTGATAAATTCCAGGTACTCAGGTACGGTAAAAATGAGGACCTTAAACATAATACAGAGTACAAAACACAATCAAATGTACCCATAGTAGGAAAACAGCATGTAAAGGATTTGGGAATAATAATGTCTGACGACCTAACGTTTAAGGAGCATAACCAAGCAAATATTGCGACAGCCAGAAAAATGATAGGATGGATTACGAGAACTTTCAAATCCAGGGATCCCATCACAATGGTTGTACTCTTCAAGTCACTTGTGTTGTCCCGTCTTGAGTACTGTTCAGTACTCACTTCCCCATTCAGAGCAGGAGAGATTGCTGAAATAGAGGGAATACAGAGAACATATACGGCACGCATAGATGCAATAAAGCACCTAAATTATTGGGATCGTCTCAAAGCCCTCCAAATGTACTCACTAGAAAGAAGACGAGAGAGATATCAAATAATATACACCTGGAAGATACTGGAGGGCCAAGTACCAAATCTACACAGTAAAATAACAACGTACTGGAGTAAACGATATGGAAGAAAATGTAGAATAGAACCAGTGAAGAGCAGAGGTGCCATAGGCACAATCAGAGAACACTGTATAAACATCAGAGGTCCGCGGTTGTTCAACGTCCTCCCAGCAAGCATAAGAAATATTGCCGGAACAACCGTGGACATTTTCAAGAGGAAACTAGATTTATTCCTCCAAGGAGTGCCGGACCAACCAGGCTGTGGTGGGTATGTGGGCCTGCGGGCCGCTCCAAGCAACAGCCTGGTGGATCAAACTCTCACAAGTCAAGCCTGGCCTCGGGCCGGGCTTGGGGAGTAGAAGAACTCCCAGAACCCCATCAACCAGGTATCAACCAGGTATCCCTCAGTCACGTAGCTGTCAACCCATCGACTTCCATTCAGCCATCCAGTGAACTCACAACACTCTGGGGTCCTATAATGACCTCAGTGGGGTCCTGTGGTGACCCCCCAAACCCTCCCTGGGGTCCATTGTTTATCCCAAGACCACCTGTGTACCTGCCACTCCCACTTATCGTCTCAGTAATGATGTTTTCGGCACTTTTTTTTCCTATTTGTTGTTTATATAATCCTAAATGCACACAAGCATATACATATTCAAATGTATATGTATTCATGTATATCTTACATTCATGTGTTTGATGCATGTGAATGTGAAATGTCTTGGCT
This sequence comes from Procambarus clarkii, assembly GCF_040958095.1. NCBI lineage: Eukaryota > Metazoa > Arthropoda > Malacostraca > Decapoda > Cambaridae > Procambarus > Procambarus clarkii. The sequence goes on from NC_091156.1 coordinate 19,865,298, forward strand.
ATACTACATTCAGTTCACACTTATTCGTGTCATGAGCATCTAACTAAACAAGTATTCTTTTCCATGTTGTGTTATTTCAGTGTTTGTTTCATGATTTCTCTTAATAAAGATGTCATAATTATCATCTGTTGTGTTATTATTTAACATACAATTTTACTTATTATTTTGTATTTTCAATGCATAGATATTCAGCTATGAACATGTTTGAAAAATGTATGGAATATTTAATTTCTCAAACTTTATATATATAAAAGAGACCTAGATTGAGTACTGCAATTTGGTCTAAAGTGTTTTGTTTACTGTGACAGAGACCCGGTTGTAAAACCGACTGCTCGCGTGGACACCTACATGACCCCGTGGTGTCGAGCCAACTCTTACATGGTGGGTGTGTGGGCTGGCTGGCTCATCTACACTGTGCGAGGCCGCACCATCAAACTCAAGCTGGTAAGGACACGCTTAATTGCTTGCATTATAAACTGCAGCAGCCACGTATAGGCCCATAGACCTTCTGCAGTTTCTTCCATTCTTATGCCTTTAACGGAGATTTGGGTCTCTCTTCATTATTCTGTTGTCATCAATCCAGCTATGTCCATCAAATGTTCACATGTGCTACTTACATGCAAACTTATATGCAAATAATTTCATAATAACGTACCTGAATAAATACTGTAACCAACTCCCAACATGAATGGGTTCAGAATGGACTGAAACGTCTTCGCCATTTTAAAATTAGTTGTAAATCCTTCCCTCATATGTTGTTACCACAAAAAAGAGAAGGGGGTTTATGTAAATACAAAAATTAAATTAAACTCCCGAAAGAAAATGAACAGCTTAGCTGTTAGTGAAAGTGGTTACCGGGGATCCTCTCCTTGAGTGGCTTCAGGTTGTGTGCGGGGAAGAAGACCCAGACAGGAATTATTGCTGCCCTCAATGACGAATTTCGCCGAATGTAGAAATAAAGGTCGGTTATCAGCAGAAACTAATGTGCCTCGCGGCCAATAAACACACAGACGGGCGATAATTGGGGAGCCCCAAGAGTCCCTCAGAGTGACAAGCACCGGCCCCGCCCCACACAGAGAACACTGGGGAGCCCCAAGAGTCCCTCAGGGTGACAAGCACCGGCCCCGCCCCACACAGAGAACACTGGGGGAGCAAAACCAAAAACTCGGACCCAACTAAAGCGCAAGTCATCCAGTGCCCGCCGGCAGAGCAGATGCCAGCCGCCCATTACGGCTGAGGGCACACCAGGAGCCCACCAACCCCCGGCACCTCTCGGCCAAGCCGGCGCCGGACACCGTCACTCCGCCAGGAGAACCAGCCAGAACACGCAAAAAAAAAAAAAACTATCAACAATCCCGCATCCCAAGGCGATATGTGCGCCAGGCGTCGTACAACCGGACTGTTGAAGAACGGCAAACGGCAGTATCAAATTCAAAACGCGAAAACAGAACGTGATCCGGCGGCTCCCAGGTGGAGGAGGTGTCCAGACGTCCGCTCGTCATCAAGGTTGAACCAGGAGTCCGTCCCTGGTGACTGTAGTTGTGTTGATTTAGGGGCGATCCCTGGTGACTGTTGTTGTGTGAGACTGGCCTGCTGACGACGCTTCATCTCCAGGTGGCAGTGCGTGGGGCGGGTGTATCGTGCCCGCTCTCCATTAAACTCTTGATATTAACTCGTGATTGCCTAATTTATCTGTCCTAACAGCTAACTACCCAAATTATTATTAATATCGAACTATTAAGATAATTTTTAAGGAGTAATTTGTTTGATGTAACCTGAAAAGGGAATCATTACCGGCACCTCTCGGTTCTGTTTGGTGTCATGCGACGTCGGATTTCGCTAAATCGAGTTTTCTTTTATTACTGCCCCACAGTCATCATGGTTTGACATCTAATAATGGCTAGACACGCGCCATGTGCTCCATTGTGCTATAAGTCACCTATAGGCCATGACTAACCTAACCTTAAGTGGATATTTTCCCACAGCCTTCATTTGAGGTATGTGTTGTTCTACCTAGTGTGTCTCGTATGTGCGTATGGAAGTTGCCTTTCGGCAGCTATACATGATACTCTGGTTATATTAATGCTTGGTTAACACATTTCTGAAAATACTGAGCCTGTTTCTAATGTTACTAGATGGGGTTCCCTCTAGAAGGGGGATGATGTTGGGGGAGTTGGGATGTTGGGGGAAAGGGAAGAAGAGGAGGGAGGAGGAAGGTGAAGAGGAAAGGAAAGAGGATGGGGGAGATTGGGAATGAGAGTGGAAAGGGAAGGAGAGCTAGAGAGGGGGATGTTGGGGGACAAAAGGGGAGAAGGGGGATAGGGAAGGATAGATGAGAGTGTAAGAGAGATTAATAGAGAGGGGGAAGTATCAGAAGACTTAGCCAGTACGACTATATCAACCCGTCCTCCTGAAGTGAGAGTACTTACAGTAACCAGTTGGTCGTAAGTACCAATATGTAGTGATGGATCACCAAAACCTTCCTTTTTTTGTACTTTGAATTGTATAGTCCTGAAAAATAAAGCCAAAACTATACTTATATATTCCTAAGTCTAGTGTAGCACATATATGTACAATATTAGGCCTAAGACAGCGTGTTTTAGGCCTAGGGGTGCTAGGATAGGTCTTATATTTATTTTGTCGTTCAAAAGTTTCACATTTGTTCAAATTTAATAACATAAGTCAATTTTTGTTGCTGGTCCATCACGACATATTGATAGTGACGAAATGGTTGCAGTAAGTATCTTCATAGTAGGAGGATGGGTCGGACCACATATTACACATGCTGGGATATGTGGACAAGGTGCTGGGATATGTGGACAAGGTGCTGAGATATTTGGACAAGGTGCTGGGATATGTGGACAAGGTACTGGGATATGTGGACAAGGTGTTTGGATATGGACAAGGTGCTGGGATATGTTGACAAGGTACTGGGATATGTGGACAAGGTGCTGGGATATGTGGACCAGGTACTGGGATATGTGGACCAGGTACTGGGATATGTGGACAAGGTACTGGGATACGTGCACAAGGTACTGGGATACGTGGACAAGGTACTGGGATATGTGGACAAGGTGCTGGGATATGTGGACAAGGTGCTGGGATATGTGGACAAGGTACTGGGATATGTGAACATGGTACTGGGATAAGACGAAGGGAAGGAGTGGTGCCCAACCACTTGGACTGGTTGGTACACAAGTGGTCTCGTTTCTTGCATATCGAACGTCGGCGTTCGATTCGCGAGATGCTAACAATGAATAAATAATTAAGTGCAATACCACACAAGGTAAGTAATGGTGATATATTTAATACGAGAGTTTTGGAGGGATGGTGGAGTAAGACACAGTTCCTCTCTGTGACCCCAAACAATCACAGTCCTTCCATGACCAGTAATATTTGCCTCTCCCGCTGGGTGTAGTGGCAGACGGTGTTGGGGTGGGCTGCGGCGACGACGGTGGCCTCGCTGGTGCTGTACGGGATGGCCAGGTACGACACCTGGGGGGACGACCAGGTGCCCCTCCCTCGCGCCCCCAGCATCATCTACGCGGGCTTCAGCCGGGGCGCCTGGTGCCTCGCCCTCCTCTGGCTCGTCTTTGCTTGTCATACTGGAAATGGAGGTGAGAGGCACGTCTGGCTTGACGACTTGTCAATGTGTCGTATAAAGATTATTTATAGGTAGGAACTGAGGCATTTATAGGTAGGACTCTGAGGACAATAACGTTTCTAGACAAATGAATAGTAGTTTACTTGTCGGACGGGCGACCTGGGCACGATAATAGAATAATGAAAATAAATAAATAAAAATTGTTTTAGAATGCACGCATGTAATGAATAATGCATGTAATTAAATACTTAATTCGTGTTATGAAATTATTGCACGTGTTTACACACACACACATAAGGGAGTACCTAAGCAACAGAAGACAGCGAGTCACTGTGAGGGGTGAGGTCTCGGATTGGCAAGGCGTCACCAGTGGAGTCCCGCAGGGGTCAGTCCTTGGACCTATACTGTTTCTGATATATGTAAATGATCTCCCAGAGGGTATAGACTCGTTCCTCTCATTGTTTGCTGATGATGCAAAAATTATGAGGAGGGTTAAAACAAAGGAGAGAGAATGAGGCTACAAGATGACCTAGACAAACTGAATGAATGGTCCAACAAATAGCTACTAAATTTCAACTCGAGTAAATGTAAGGTAATAAAGCTAGGTGGTGGAAACAGGAGGCCAGACACAGGATACATAATGGGAGATGAAGTACTTCATGAAACGGACAGAGAAAAAGATCTAAGGGTTGATATCACACCAAACCTGCCTCCTGAAGCCCACATAAAAAGAATAACATCTGCGGCGTATGCAAGGCTGGCTAACATCAGAACTGCCTTCAGGAACCTGTGCAAGCAATCATTCGGAACCTTGTACACCACATATGTAAGACCAATCCTGACGTATGCGGCCCCAGCATGGAGCCCGTACCTTGTCAAGCACAAGAAGAAGCTGGAAAAAGTTCAGAGGTATGCCACTAGGCTAGTCCCAGAACAAAGAGGCATGAATTACGAGGAAAGGCTGCGTAAAATGCATCTCACGACACTGGAAGACAGAAGAGAAAGGGGAGACATGATCACTACCTACAAAAATCTCAGAGGAATGACAGGGTTGAAAAGGACAAACTGTTTAACACGGGTGGTATACGAACAAGGGGACACAGGCAGAAGCTGAGTACCCAAATGAGCCACAGGGACGTTAGAAAGAACTTTTTCAGTGTCAGAGTAGTTAACAGGTGAAATGCACAAGGATGATGTGGTGGAGGCTGACTCCATGCGCAGTTTCAAATGTAGATATGAGCCCAGTAGGCTCAGGAATCTGTACATCAGTTGATTGACGGTTGAGAGGCGGGACCAATGAGCTAAAGTTCAACCCCCTACAAGCACAACTAGGTGAGTACACACACGCGAGAGAGCAGAACAAGTACTGAAGGAAAGAGAAGTGAGGATCAGGCTGGAGGAACTGGTCCTTAAGCTATGGAGAAGCTGAGGGTGAGCCCAAGCGTCACCACAGGTCTTGAATAACCAGGCATTTGGCAAGCTGCAAATTTAGCATCTTTATACACGAATGAAAACAGAGGAGAAAATGTTAACTACAGGTGTTGCTGAAATTGTTCCCTGCAAAACTTGGCAACATTACAAAAACTCGCCTCCAAGCATTATTATGGATTCAGTAGATTATTATTTTTACATAATCCATTACTTTTATGACAAAATGATAATATGGGCGCGAGATATCGAGTACATTGGAATTAGCACTGCATCACTTGCCTGTTACTAAACCCATACTAGGCGGGTCCCCTGCATATTCCATCAATATCTGAGAGCGTTTGAAACCATCTTCTTGAGGTTATCTTGAGATGATTTCGGGGCTTTAGTGTCCCCGCGGTCCGGTCCTCGACCAGGCCTCCACCCCCAGGAAGCAGCCCGTGACAGCTGACGGGCTGCTTCCTGGGGGTGGAGGCCTGCTTTACCTAGCAGTAAATAGGTACCCAGGTACCTCTTTACTGCTAGGTAACAGGGGCAAGGGTGAAAGAAACTCTGCCCATTGTTTCTCGCCGGCGCCCGGGATCCAACTCAGAACCACAGGATCACAAGTCCAGCGTGCTGTCCGCTCGGCCGACCGCCTCCCGGATCGTGTGTGAAGTGCTCATATAAATACTTGATAACAAAGCCAATGCAACTGTGAAGGTGTTGGGATGGTCGAGGGGATGCCTCTCGGATAGGAAACAGAGGAAAGAAGAGAGAAGATAGAGACGCAACAGGTCACAAGTGGAAAGCTTTGGCGATCGGAAATGGTACTCAGTTTGTTGTTTAATTGTGGTACCAGCCTGAGAGAGGACCTGGATTGTGGTACCAGCCTGAGAGAGGACCTGGATTGTGGTACCAGCCTGAGAGAGGACCTGGATTGTGGTACCAGCCTGAGAGAGGACCTGGATTGTGGTACCAGCCTGAGAGAGGACCTGGATTGTGGTACCAGCCTGAGAGAGGACCTGGATTGTGGTACCAGCCTGAGAGAGTTCTTGGATTGTGGTACCAGCCTGAGAGAGGACCTGGATTTGTGGTACCAGCCTGAGAGAGGACCTGGATTGTGGTACCAGCCTGAGAGAGGACCTGGATTGTGGTACCAGCCTGAGAGAGGACCTGGATTATTCATATTGATATTTGCAGACGATACAAAAACTGGTGAAATAATAAGAAAATGAGACCTGGATGTGTATATGGATATGCAGTAGCGGATTATCATGCAATATAGTGAAGTTATTTGTGTAGTGTTTTGGTGAATATAATATTTAACACTTATTTATTTTTTTTGTCAAGCGACTTAACAATGTTCAGGCGATGAGTCACAATAACGTGGCTAAAGTATGTTGACCAGACCACACACTAGAAGATGAAGGGACGACGACGTCCGTCCTGGACCATTCTCAAGTCGATTCGTGGACTTGAGAATAGTCCAGGACGGACCGAAACGTCGTCGTCCCTTCACCTTCTAGTGTGTGGTCTGGTCAACTTAACAATGTTATTTTATTTTGACTTAGTAAATGGCGTCTGTCTGCAGGTCTGATCAACTCGTTCCTGTCCCACCCGTCCTGGCAGCCTCTGAGCCGTCTGACCTACACACTCTACCTCACCGCTGTGCCTCTTCAGTCCCTGTTCCCCGGCCAGGTCTACCTGCCTTTCTACATCAACCATCTCAATATGGTCGGTACTCCTAGAAGACGTGTGTCATTTGTATTGTGTCAAGAAGGGAAGGGAACTATGAGAGGGGAACGCGTCAGGTCATTACAATTATATAGCACTGGGAAGGATAAGGATCTGGGATGGGACGGGGGAGAGGAATTGTGCCCAACCACTTGAACGGTCTTGGATTGAACGCCGGCCTGCATGAAGCGAGACTGTCGCTCTTCCGTCCAGCCCAAGTGGTTAGGCATATTGTGTCAAGATATATTATGAGATGTAAATGATGCCTCTCATCAATATAGGTTTGGACCATCCCACTTAGATATCACAAAACTTTTATCTTCAGAGGAGCTAGACTCAAATATTAATTTTATAAGAAGGTAAATTACTCTGTAAGAGAGATGCTCGAGTGGTTCTAAGCTGCTAACTTAGTCCTGAGTCACAATATATAACTGACTCTTGATCCAACAGATTGTTTATGCGTGCGGCTTCCTGTTTATTGGAGGTATACTGGCGGTGTTGCTGTCTGTTATGACGGAGGGACCCGTTATAGGCCTGGAGAAGCTCCTCCTGCACCGCCCAGGTCAGTCTATACATGGGGGAGGCGGCCAGCGTCCAGGTATACATGGGGGAGGCGGCCAGCGTCCAGGTATACATGGGGGAGGCGGCCAGCATCCAGGTATACATGGGGGGGGCGTGCAGCGGCCAGGTATACGTGGGGGGGGGGGCGGGCAGCGGCCAGGTATATATGGGGGAGGCGGCCAGCGTCCAGGTATACATGGGGGAGGCGGCCAGCGTCCAGGTATACATGGGGGAGGCGGCCAGCGTCCAGGTATACATGGGGGAGGCGGCCAGCGACCAGGTATACATGGGGGGGGGGCGTGCACCGCCCAGGTCAGTCTATACATGGGGGAGGCGGCCAGCGTCCAGGTATACATGGGAGAGGCGGCCAGCGACCAGGTATACATGGGGGGGCGGGCAGCGGCCAGGTATACATGGGGGGAGGCGGCCAGCGACCAGATATACATGGGGGGCGGGCAGCGGCCAGGTATACATGGGGGGAGGCGGCCAGCGACCAGGTATACATGGGGGAGGCGGCCAGCGGCCAGGTATACATGGGGGGGTGGGCAGCGGCCAGGTATACATGGGGGAGGCGGCCAGCGACCAGGTATACATGGGGGGGAAGGTGGGCAGCGTCCAGGTATACATGGGGGGAAGGTGGGCAGCGTCCAGGTATACATGGGGGGAAGGTGGCAGCGTCCAGGTATACATGGGGGGGAAGGTGGGCAGCGTCCAGGTATACATGGGGGGAAGGTGGGCAGCGTCCAGGTATACATGAGGGGGGGAAGGTGGCAGCGTCCAGGTATACATGGGGGGGAAGGTGGGCAGCGACCAGGTATACATGAGGGGGGAAGGTGGCAGCGTCCAGGTATACATGGGGGGGAAGGTGGGCAGCGTCCAGGTATACATGAGGGGGGGAAGGTGGCAGCGTCCAGGTATACATGGGGGGGAAGGTGGGCAGCGACCAGGTATACATGAGGGGGGGAAGGTGGCAGCGTCCAGGTATACATGGGGGGGAAGGTGGGCAGCGACCAGGTATACATGAGGGGGGGAAGGTGGCAGCGTCCAGGTATACATGGGGGGGAAGGTGGGCAGCGACCAGGTATACATGAGGGGGGGAAGGTGGCAGCGGCCAGGTATACATGGGGGGAGGCGGCCAGGGACCAGATATACATGGGGGGGCGGGCAGCGGCCAGGTATACATGGGGGGAGGCGGCCAGCGACCAGGTATACATGGGGGAGGCGGCCAGCGGCCAGGTATACATGGGGGGGGTGGGCAGCGTCCAGGTATACATGGGGGAGGCGGGCAGCGGCCAGGTATACATGGGGGAGGCGGCCAGCGACCAGGTATACATGGGGGGGAAGGTGGGCAGCGTCCAGGTATACATGGGGGGAAGGTGGGCAGCGTCCAGGTATACATGGGGGGAAGGTGGCAGCGTCCAGGTATACATGGGGGGGAAGGTGGGCAGCGTCCAGGTATACATGGGGGGAAGGTGGGCAGCGTCTAGGTATACATGAGGGGGGGAAGGTGGCAGCGTCCAGGTATACATGGGGGGGAAGGTGGGCAGCGACCAGGTATACATGAGGGGGGAAGGTGGCAGCGTCCAGGTATACATGGGGGGGAAGGTGGGCAGCGTCCAGGTATACATGAGGGGGGGAAGGTGGCAGCGTCCAGGTATACATGGGGGGGAAGGTGGGCAGCGACCAGGTATACATGAGGTGGGGAAGGTGGCAGCGTCCAGGTATACATGGGGGGGAAGGTGGGCAGCGACCAGGTATACATGAGGGGGGGAAGGTGGCAGCGTCCAGGTATACATGGGGGGGAAGGTGGGCAGCGACCAGGTATACATGAGGGGTGGAAGGTGGCAGCGTCCAGGTATACATGGGGGGGAAGGTGGGCAGCGACCAGGTATACATGAGGGGGGAAAGGTGGCAGCGTCCAGGTATACATGGGGGGGAAGGTGGCAGCGACCAGGTATACATGAGGGAAGGTGGGCAGCGACCAGGTATACATGAGGGAAGGTGGCAGCGACCAGGTATACATGAGGGAAGGTGGGCAGCGACCAGGTATACATGAGGGAAGGTGGGCAGCGTCCAGGTATACATGGGGGAAGGTGGCAGCGACCAGGTATACATGAGGGAAGGTGGGCAGCGACCAGGTATACATGAGGGAAGGTGGCAGCGACCAGGTATACATGAGGGAAGGTGGGCAGCGACCAGGTATACATGGGGGAAGGTGGCAGCGACCAGGTATACGTGAGGGAAGGTGGGCAGCGTCCAGGTATACATGAGGGAAGGTGGCAGCGACCAGGTATACATGAGGGAAGGTGGGCAGCGACCAGGTATACATGAGGGAAGGTGGGCAGCGACCAGGTATACATGAGGGAAGGTGGGCAGCGTCCAGGTATACATGGGGGAAGGTGGCAGCGTCCAGGTATACATGAGGGAAGGTGGCAGCGTCCAGGTATACATGGGGGAAGGTGGCAGCGACCAGGTATACATGGGGGAAGGTGGCAGCGACCAGGTATACATGAGGGAAGGTGGGCAGTGCCCAGGTATACATGGGGGAAGGTGGCAGCGTCCAGGTATACATGAGGGAAGGTGGGCAGTGCCCAGGTATACATGGGCGAAGGTGGCAGCGACCAGGTATACATGAGGGAAGGTGGGCAGCGTCCAGGTATACATGAGGGAAGGTGGGCAGCGATCAGGTATACATGAGGGAAGGTGGGCAGCGTCCAGGTATACATGGGGGAAGGTGGCAGCGTCCACCCCGATATGTTGACTTTTCGAGTGGTGGAAATTCGGCCCCCAAGAGAAGAGATCGTAGTGTATTATAAAATTACATTAATTCAGGCATACAAGAAGGATGAGAAGTTGATATGAGATATAATTGACAGGAATTGCAAACCTTGCAGTGAAAACGTAAGATTTGCAAATATATTATATATATATATATATATATATATATATATATATATATATATATATATATATATATATATATATATATATATATGTCGTACCTAATAGCCAGAACGCACTTCTCAGCCTACTATGCAAGGCCCGATTTGCCTAATAAGCCAAGTTTTCATGAATTAATTGTTTTTCGACTACCTAACCTACCTAACCTAACCTAACCTAACTTTTTCGGCTACCTAACCTAACCTAACCAATAAAGATAGGTTAGGTTAGGTTAGGTAGGGTTGGTTAGGTTCGGTCATATATCTACGTTAATTTTAACTCCAATAAAAAAAATTGACCTCATACATAATGAAATGGGTAGCTTTATCATTTCATAAGAAAAAAATTAGAGAAAATATATTAATTCAGGAAAACTTGGCTTATTAGGCAAATCGGGCCTTGCATAGTAGGCTGACAAGTGCGTTCTGGCTACTAGGTACGACATATATATATATATATATATATATATATATATATATATATATATATATATATATATATATATATATATATATATATATATATATATATATATATATATATATATTTTTTTTTTTTTTTTGTGAGGGTACCACCTCTGGTGCCAATGTGGGGACCCATAGCCTCGGAGAAGAAAATAAAAAGTATTCAGAGGAGACCTTGTGGTTTCTCACTGAACACTAATATTATCTCCTCCTACCACCCCCATTCTTTTGTATGTACACATTATATATATATATATATATATATATATATATATATATATATATATATATATATATATATATATATATATATATTCTTCTCTTTGTCAGGGCGAGGATTGAGTGATATACCAGACGAGACTAAGATTACCAGAAAATGAAGTGCCACGTTCCTCTCTACGTCATGTGGATTTTAACTTTTGTTCGTTTGTTAATTAGCTATATCTGGATATTTAGGGTTCCAAGCATCTAAAGCCTTAATATTAAAATTGCATTGTAAAAGGATTTGTAAACAAAGGTTAGGTTAGGTTGGGTTATGTTAGGTTAGGTTAGGTTGATTTGGGTTAGGTTATGTTAAGTTGGGTTGGGTTGGGTTTGGTTGGGTTGGGTTGGGTTGAGTTATGATAGGTTAGGTTAAATTATGTGGTGCGGAGAATTCAGTGATCATATTTTCAATATCATTCTAAGGCTGATTTCAAATTTGTCTGGTCATGGACATGACTGAGGTTGAGGCACTAAGATTCCTGCAAGAATGATCAAAAGTTGTTTTAACTTGGCTTTATATTGACCAGGAAGTAATGTACAAATAGCAGGCAAAGTTTCGTGTTCATATATGCACAATAAATACTTTATAAGATATTCAATTGTTTTATTAACTTGAATTTGACACAGAGGCTTTTTAAGGACTAATGATTTCATGTCTCAGATGCAACTTCAGTAACTACTGCTGTTGCTTTCAATAGTTTTTATGTTGGTTTATTAATTGATTCGTTCAGTGTTTAATTCATTAGGTAACAAGTTATATTGCTTGACTGAATCACACTGTATTAATAGTCAAGATGATGTCTTTGAAATTTTGTTTTAATTTTTAAGTCGATGGGGATATCTACGTATATTATGATTGGCAGGTTACATGACAAGGGCGTGGACCACATAGTACCTTAGTGCTCAAGTGGTGCCCCAGGGGGAGGCCCAACGTCTCAGTTGGATACCAGGGGCCAGATTCACGAAAACACTTACGAACGTGTACATCTTTCCTCAATCTTTGACGGCTTTGGTTACATTTATTAAACAGTTTACAAGCATGAAAACTTTCCATTCAACTGTTGTTATTGTTATAAACAGCCTTCTGGTGCTTCGGAGCTCATTAACTGTTTAATAATTGTAAACAAAGCCGCCAAAGATTGAGAAAAGATGTACAGGTTCGTAAGTGTTTGCGTAAGTGCTTTCGTGAATCTGTCCCCTGTTGCGCATCTTTGAGATCTTCTCTTATTGTGTGTGTTTAATAGCTCATTGGTTAAAGTTTCGGGCACCCGTTCTGGTTGTCACTGGTTAGAGGCACCAATGGCCCGAGTGATCACTGATCACCATCCTGAGTCACCAGGGCATAATGAAGGACGCTGCAGTAATCAATGATCGTAAGAGACTATGTTCACGTGAGGTCGGGTTCATTTGACAGCTGACACCAGTAATCAACATTCAGTTCAATGCAACTTCGAGCATATGGTTGTTTGATGGCATATATATATATATATATATTATATATATATATATATATATATATATATATATATATATATATATATATATATATATTAATATATATTTATTTATTTATTTATTGCAAGGAGAGGTAGTAAAGAAGTGCAACATTGCACTAACATAAACCCAATTTATGTTAAAAGGATCCTGGCTCTCAGCTCGAATAATCTCATAACTTAGTACTTAAAAATACTTAGTATCCCAAAAATACTTAGTACTTGTTAATTACACTTGTATAATTACACACAAATATCCACACACAGCTGATAGGGTAGATGAAGACGTTTTATTTAACACGGATGGAACACGCACAAGGGGACACAGGTGGAAACTGAGTACCCAAATAGGTACAGGGACGTTAGAAAGAATCGCTTAGTGTCAGAGTAGTTAACAGATGGAATGCATTGGGAAATGACGTGGTGGAGGCAGACTCCATACACAGTTTCTAATGGAGATATGAAAAGAGCCCAGTAAGCTCAGGAATCTGTTCACTGGTTGATTGACACTTGAGAGACGGGACCAAAGTGCCTAAGCTCAACCCCCGCAAGCACAACTAGGCGAGTACAGCTCATACTCACTCTCTCTCAGTTCATAGTTTATGTTTCACCTATTGCACAACTTGTTGGGTTGTGTTAGGTCCTTCGGCATCTTTTGATGTAGATTAGTAACCCCAGTGGACCAGCAAGGCCACAGCTGACATAACTGATAACACCACTAACTCCTCCCTCCTAAGGGGGAGCCGGTCGGCCGAGCGGACAGCACGCTGGACTTGTGATCCTGTGGTCCTGGGTTCGATCCCAGGCGCCGGCGGGAAACAATGGGCAGAGTTTCTTTCACCCTATGCCCCTGTTACCTAGCAGTAAAATAGGTACCTGGGCGTTAGTCAGCTGTCACGGGCTGCTTCCTGGGGGGTGGAGGCCTGGTCGAGGACCGGGCCGCGGGGACACTAAAGCCCCGAAATCCTCTCAAGATAACCTCAAGATAGATACACCCTTGCCTGAGTTGTGCTACATAGCCTTCCCAGCTTGGTGCCTTCTTTGATAATTGCTTACTTAGCCCGAGTTGACCTGGCTGTTGTCCAAGCCTGCATGAGGGGGTGAAGTCTCACTGCTCACATGTAGACTGGTATAGTCCTCTCATCCAGTTGTTGGTTTACATTTAGTTACTCAGAACGAAATGTCCATGTAGCACGGGCTATAGTGAGCCCCGTAAGTGCCCCCTCCCTAACATGTCCCACTGTTATACTCTTCTGTTCTTCTGCTGTTTATTGTTCTCTTAACTGTTACAAACGAACAAGTATTATGAACAGTAGTGGCTCACATATATCCCCATTGTCTATGCCCAGCAGGTTAGGTTAGGGTTGCTTGGGTTTGAGCATTTCTGGTTAGATTAGTATGTTCTATTTCATGCGTTGTGGCAAATCACGGCAAAGGGCTGGTGTAGCGGTGTGACACTGAGTGCACGCACTCAATTAAGAGTGACTTAAGTGCCAAATAGTAAGACTCAAGACTGGATAAGACTGTGAGAGTAAGACTCAAGTCTTCTCACACAAACATTGACTTCATGCTAAGGGGACATCTTCTTAGAGCGACCTTAGCAGCAAGTATTTACATATTGACTATTTGGTCATCTTTCCTCTGCGTAAAGTGCAAATATGTGATTAATATTCATTTTCTTGTAATATGTAGTTCAAGAATTAGACGCTCTTTGAGATCAATTATATCTACATAAGAAGAGGTTAATATAAATCAAAATAATATAAAATAATATATTTGTTAATACATAACTATTGTTCAAAAACACATTGTTCATAGACATAAATTTGGTCACAATGATTTTGTATTTATATACTCTTAGTTCACACTTGGCCTCAACTACACATTTCTCGACACCTGGGAGTCAGTATGTATCGCAAGGCGACACCTGGGAGTAAGTAAAGTATCGCAAGGCGACATCTGGGAGTCAGTATGTATCGCAAGGCGACACCTGGGAGTCAGTATGTATCGCAAGGCGACACCTGGGAGTCAGTATGTATCGCAAGGCGACACCTGGGAGTCAGTATGTATCGCAAGGCGACACATGTTTAACATGACACTCGTCTGTATCACTTCTCAATCCTAAATACTTGAACATTATTATGTAATATACGAGTTATTTTAACGATAATTTCGAGCATCTTGAGAGACAGTAATTACGAACGTCTTTATAAAGATTTTTTATATGTGTTGATCTATTCAATTTTTTGCCCAACTAATTCACTGAGAGATAAGCCAACTGTGTAGACCTTTCAAACTATAATTCACTATTGAATAAATCCATTTCTACAACCTTGCAAGCACCTGTAGAACACATTATACAACCTGTAGGTATCTTTAGAACATTTTCTACAACCCATTTGGTACCTCTAGAGAGCACATAGTACAACTCTGTACGTACCTCAAGATCAAATTTTATTTTCAACAACGCTGTGGTTATGGAGTATTATGGCACTAAACAACTGCGGCAGAACATGGTATAACAGGAAAGGAGAACAAGTTGTTCTTGGGGTGGACGGTAGAGCGACGGTATCGCTTCATGCAGGTTGGCGTTCAATCACCCGACCGTCCAAGTCGTTGGACACCATTCCTTGCCCCCGTCCCATCCCAAATCCTTATCCTGTCCCCTTCCAAGTGCTATATAGTCGTAATGGCTTGGTGCTTTTCCTTGATAATTCCCTCCCTGTGCTCTGAGGCCAGTGGCGGGAGGAACACCTTGCCATCTGTGCCGCCCGTCTTGCTTGGCAGTTCATTCTGTCTTCATTTTCGTATTACTGTGTTATACAAAGTTCACCTCATCCGACATCCGCTGGTATCAGGTAGACTTCAGCTTAAGCGACAGTGAGATGTGTGTCAGGTAGACTTCACCTTAGGCGACAGTGAGACGTGTATTAGGTAGACTTCACCTTAGGCGACAGTGAGACGTGTATTAGGTAGACTTCACCTTAGGCGACAGTGAGACGTGTATTAGGTAGACTTCACCTTAGGCGACAGTGAGACGTGTATTAGGTAGACTTCACCTTAGGCGACAGTGAGACGTGTATTAGGTAGACTTCACCTTAGGCGACAGTGAGACGTGTATTAGGTAGACTTCACCTTAGGCAACATTGAGACGTATTAGGTAGACTTCAGCTTAGGCGACAGTGAGACGTGTATTAGGTAGACTTCAGCTTAGGCGACAGTGAGATGTGTATCAGGTAGACTTCAGCTTAGGCGACAGTGAGATGTGTATCAGGTAGACTTCAGCTTAGGCGACAGTGAGATGTGTATCAGGTAGACTTCAGCTTAAGCGACAGTGAGACGTGTATCAAGTAAACTTCACAGTTACGGTATCATCATACTTTAGACAAGTGTAAACATTCAACACAGCTTCCACTGTGCCAAGATTTAGTACACTTCGTGGGGGGGGGGGGTTACACTTGGCATCATGAAAACAAACATGTCGGTCTGACACCCTCTACATGTAGGGCAATTATGAGGAGAAAACCTTAAGAGAATGTCTGTGTCCAGTGTTGGAGGCCCAGACGTGTGGGGCTAGTCTCATTCAGGGAACTTTTGCATGGTGATTTGGTGTTGTATAGTGAGTGTCATAGTGTGGGCGAGGTCGACCTCCGTGCTCTGTTGCGACCTCGTGAAGCCTGAAATGTGGGTTTGAGTTTCCATAGAGTGCTCAGATAAGATGTTTCCAGCTGTTATCGACATCGATTCAACGCCAGTAACGTTGATTCAACGTTAAACGAGCATGTTTTGTCAACTGGGATGGAGAAGGGGTTGGGGGAGGGAGAAGGGGTTGGGGGAGAGAGACAAAACTTGAAACAGAGAATGGGAGGGCAGGAAGGAGTGACATAGAATAGGAGAGAGAAGGGAGGGAGGTGGGGAGAACAGAAGGGAAAATGGAAGAATAGGAGGGAGGGAGAATGGATGGGAGGGAAGAAGAATTGAAGGGAGGAAAGGAGAAGTGGAGCGAGGGTAGAATGGGATAAAGGAAGAGAAGAATAGAGAAAGGAAGACAGACAGACAAGCAGACGCACCCGGGCACGCCGGATACCCTCATATAAAGAAGAAAGCCCGTTTGTCCCAGGCTGGAGCCCGACAACTGGGGCTCACCTTACGCAAGGTAAGGTAATTATCAAAAGAAGGCACCAAACCGGGAAGGTTATGTAACCTTACGCAACTTTGCGTAGTGTTTGATGATTTACGTGAAGTCTCACGGGGTGGTCGGGGCTGGCCCCCTTCTCCTCCTTGCAAGGGGGATCTGCCTCCGCACCCCCTTTCAACATATCGAAATGTAATGTGCAACCCAATATCTGTAGAGTTAAGCATTTGTTTAAATATTCGTGCATTCATATATTGACATGCAAAACGAATGTTTAGATGACAGATTTGGCGCACAACCTTTTATATTACAGTGATGTAGATAGTGTGTAGTGAAGACAGTTACAGTAACAGGGGGGGGGGGATATAGGGAAAGTATGTTTGTGTGGGTGGAGGCGAGGCTGGTGTCTGTTAGTGGAGATGGGTATAGTGTCAAGTGATGAGGGTTTTTTTGTTTTGTTTATAGTGATGAAAACAGTGCGTTTTGAAAATGATAACAGTGATGAGGCGAAACGGGGAAGGTGTGTAAGGGGGTTACGGGGAGGGTGTATGTTGGAAGAGATGGAGAGAGAATGTGTGTGGTGGGGAAGGTGGGGTGGGGTGGGGTGGGGTGGGGTGGGGTGGGGTGGGGTGGGGTTGGGTTGGGTTGGGTTGGGTTGGGTTGGGTTGGGTTGGGTTAGGTTAGGTTAGGTTAGGAGGGAGGTGCGTGGGAGAGGCCTTGGCACAAGGTCGCCCTGGGCACCGCCGGGATATCATACTGGTCATATTAGATAGCATATCAAAATATTCATATCATACAAGTCATATCAAATAGTCATACTATATAGTCATCTAGTATGACTATTTAGTACTTGGGGAGAGACATGAGGACAAGGAATGGGGAAACGAGGCAGATGGGAAGGAATATTTCCCATCCACATGAACCATCGGGGGATCGAACCCCGACTTGTAAGAAGTGAGACCACCGCTGTACCGATCAGTCCAAGTCGATGGACACCTCTATGGATACGTTTATGGCATCAGTATTAGAGGTGCAAGTTGCTAGATCAATATTTGTTGAATATGATGGTGACCGTTGTCGTGATGAGCAGACACCCAAGTTGAGAGCATCATGAGAGTGATCGCCGGTAATCTTAAACACTAAATATTTGATACATAGTAATTTAAACATTTTCCCTAGTTGGTTATTGATAAAAAAAAATAAGTAACATTTGGACAGACGGACAACTGAACTGTTCGCCTGCAGACCAAGAGGCCTGATTGTCTGATGGGCAGCACTAGTGTGCAGGCCCCAGGAGCCAGACCGGCCCCCAGGAGCCAGACCGGCCCCCCAGGAGCCAGACCGGCCCCCCAGGAGCCAGACCGGCCCCCCAGGAGCCAGACCGGCCCCCCAGGAGCCAGACCGGCCCCCCAGAAGCCAGACCGGCCCCCCAGGAGCCAGACCGGCCCCCCAGGAGCCAGACCGGCCCCCCAGGAGCCAGACCGGCCCCCCAGGAGCCAGACCGGCCCCCCAGGAGCCAGACCGGCCCCCAAGGAGCCAGACCGGCCCCCCAGGAGCCAGACCGGCCCCCCAGGAGCCTTACCGGCCCCCCAGGAGCCTTACCGGCCCCCCAGGAGCCAGACCCCCCCCCCAGGAGTCACACTTGGGTACGGTACAGGTACGAAGTTCAGTACCCTTTAACCCTTCAGTACCTCAGAGTTCACCAACTTCAGCATCGTCAGCACTAAGCAAGCACGAGAGATGACCTAGTAGTACCCAGCCATTGAGGTTGTCGGGGTATCGTAAGAGCCACTGTCACAGTTGGCAGGCACTGTCTGGTACTGTGTATCGGTCACTGTCTGCGTGACGTACTGGGGCACCTGCTGGGTCTGGGTGACATATTGGGGCACCTGCTGGGTTTGTGTCACCGTCTGGGTGACATATTGGGGCACCTGCTGGGTTTGGGTGACCGTCTGGGTGACGTATTGGGGCACCTGCTGGGTTTGGGTCACCGTTTGGGTGACGTACTGAGGCACCTGCTGGGTTTGAGTGACATATTGGGGCACCTGCTGGGTTTGTGTCACCGTCTGGGTGACGTACTGGGGCACCTGCTGGGTCTGGGTGACATACTGGGGCACCTGCTGGGTCTGAGTGACATATTGGGGCACCTGCTGGGTTTGGGTCACCGTCTGAGTGACGTACTGGGGCACCTGCTGGGTCTGAGTGACGTACTGCATCTGGGTACTGAAGCTCGTCACTGTCTGGAACTGTGGGAGAAGTCTCACTTTTAGAGTATTAGAAACAAACATATATTACTTTGACACATCACAGTAATGACAACATCGCATGTTAACATTAACACGTCAAATGAGACCAAAATTGAACTGCATAATTGTTAGTCTTGGGCACTAGGAACATCCCTGGTGGAGAGAGATTATGACATACCTTAAACTATATTCCCTAGAAACAGAGTAAAAGAAGGACAGGTGAAGTATAGAAGTAAATGAAACTAGGCTCCTTAATCGCAGGGAGCGCCGAAGGATAGGGTGAGGTTATTGTTGCCTGACTCAGACTTTTAGCTGTCCGCCAGGTCTTGCATCTTCCCTCTGGATCAGTGGAGGACCATCAATCAGCTGTATGCTCGAAGTCGAATTCATCTGGATGTTGATTACTGGTGTCAACTTCCGAATAAACACAGCCTCAAGCGTACAAAACTTCTTCCGGTCGTCGGTGTGACAATCATAGGGCATAACGTGCGACGATCGTGTGACAATCATAGGGCATAACGTGCGACGATCGTGTGACAATCATAGGGCATAACGTGCGACGATCGTGTGACAATCATAGGGCATAACGTGCGACGATCGTGTGACAATCATAGGGCATAACGTGCGACGATCGTGTGACAATCATAGGGCATAACGTGCGACGATCGTGTGACAATCACACTCACCGACGACCGTAGGCGGCGTCGTACGTTGAGGCTGTGTTCATTCGGGAGTTGACACCAGTAATCAACATCCATTTCTAGTCCTAGTAATCATTTCTAGGACTAGAAAAACTTACCCCGTCCCTTAAAAAAACTTAATATTCTTTAACCCGGAGTTCAAAAATAATAATACAGTCAAGTCCGTTTTAATTAAGAACTCTACCCTGTCTGTAGCCGGTTGTGTACCACAGATATGACACTCTTTAACTATTGGGTTCATTACCTCCCAGCAGCACTTGTAACTAAGTCAAAGTCTGTGTATGACCTCTGCAATGTCTCTGGATATCTTTTTGCCAGGCTTGAAAGAGGAGTACCCAGTGACTTGCTCGTACCACATCGCAGTGGATCTTCCTTCCGCTACTTTGGCTCTGTGGCGACTTTTGATAGTTGGGAGTATTTTCTTCTTGAATTGTTCCATAATCTGTGAAAAACTTGGTGGCATTTTAACCCGATAGAACAGTGGCAGTTTTTGCTAGTGAGTCTGCCTTTTCATTACCATCTATGCCAATGTGACTTGGTATCCAATTTAGGGCGATTTACAGCCTTAGATTGTGGGCTTCTTTTCCTCTACAGGATTTCTGTGATGAGTTGTATATTATCTCTGTGTTGGCTGGATAACAATGCCTGGAGCGAAGATTTAGAGTCGGTATGAATGATGACATGTAAACTATTCTCACTTGTATACATACGGTGCAATTTTGGGTCAAATATACAAGTAGAAGGGGTGAGGTTGTCTGGGTTTAGGTGAAAGGTCGGAGGAATATGGGGACGGTCAAACATAGGGTATAGCGTTGGGTGAGAGACTGGCGCACTCGGTGGACGGGAGACCTGTGTAGAGATGTGTTCGTTCTTATCCGGTGATTTTGGTGAGCTCGCGATCTAAGTTCATTTATTAAACATATGACCAGATAACACAATAGACGTAGGGCAGTCGGATTGTTTCAGGCGTAGGTTAGACAAATATATGAGTGGTTTTGGGTGGATATAAACAAGAACTGCCAAGTGGGTCATCGAAATAAAGCTTTCTTCAATTACCAGTGCACCTTTTTGCATTATCGATGCTCAGTAATTGGAAATATGACCTCTCCGTGTCTTTATTTTACATATTGCTAATATAATGTGTACGTGATGAGTTTATAGGATCGAATTGACTTTATTTAGCTACAGGAGAGTCATGTTTGCTAGCTAATTTGTATTGCTTCTAAGGGGGTCTAGATATTTGCCACGTCAGTGCTCATGGGGGAGGATTCCTGGGAAAATGAGCCCCCCCTTGCCTGGAGAGCGGGAGAAAGCACACGTGCCGCTTTCTATGGACGGGTAATTAGGTCAAGTTGATCGGTAACGAGTACAAATACTGGTAGAGAAACTCAGGCACCTGCAGGAGTAATAATATGATGGGTTGAAGCGATTCGCAGGATGGCTGGCTCGTAGTGCAGTTGGCTTCGTTTTCGACTCACAATCCTGGATACCGGGTTCGATCCCCGAGTGGAACAGAATGGTTAGGCACATTTTCTTGCACCTATTACCTCTGTTCTAGACTCAAGACCAGCATGTAATGTTGATCTAGAGCCTAGACTCTGGAGTATAATACTGTGATTCAGTTCCAAAAAATTGTTAAAACAAATACTTGTATAACTTTCTTCTTTTCAAATGAGTTAAATGTATGGAAAAATTACTGCAAAGCTTGCCTTAAAACAGTGCTAAACGCCAGTTAAAATTAGTGTCAGTGTAACTTTGCGTGACAGTATGTGAAGTGACATACATGACAGCCTATCTTGAAGTTATCTTGAGATGATTTCGGGGCTTTAGTGTCCCCGCGGCCCGGTCCTCGATCAGGCCTCCACCCCCAGGAAGCAACCCGTGACAGCTGACTAACACCCAGGTACATATTTTACTGCTAGGTAACAGGGGCATAGAGTGAAAGAAACTCTGCCCATTGTTTCTCGCCGGCGCCCGGGATCGAACCCGGGACCACAGGATCACAAGTCCAGTCTGCTGTCCGCTCGGCCGACCGACTCCAAATGTTGGTTAAGGGTTAATGTTGACCAAGCTTAGTGTATCGGAACTTACCTCAAATCTTCACAATCAGATCTACTTCAGTCTGGGACCTCTGGTAGATTTATGTACATTGAAGGGATGTATGTACAGACGTACATTCAACTCCACGGATGCAAGTACAGATGCACCAGGGAATGGATGTTTGGAAGATGCACGAACTCTTGGGTAAATATAAATATTTATGGACGTTGACAGAGAGAGCTATGACTACCTGCTTCCCGCCCTGAAACTGTGTTCTACCAAATATAAAATATGATTAGTCAAAAGAATAAATCCGAACCTTACCTGCGTCTGATACTGCGTCTGATACTGCGTCTGGTACTTCGTCTGGTACTGCGTCTGTGTACTTGTCTGAGTGACGTACTGGAGCTTGGTGTCGGTGATGTACGACGTCTCTGTGAAGTACTGAGCCCTCGTCACATACTTGACGTTAGTCACCACCTGCCGGAACAATGCACTGGTTAATTATCTGAAACTACAATGGCAAAATATTTAGGTCTCTCCTTCACACCATGCTGCGTTACTAATCATAATATTGGCGGTAAAGTGTGTGAAGTAATAACTTGAAGGGTTGTGACTCACATCAGTCGTGGTGTGGAGGATGGGCGGGGCGGCGGAGGTGACGGTCTGCTGCTGGATGACGGTGGACGGGTAGTACTGCGTCTGTGTGATCTGCGAGTAGACGGTGGTGGGCAGGGCTCGCGTCCGGGTCTGTATCACTGTGGTCGGGATCAGCTTCGTTGTCGTCACCACTGAAACTTTCGTCTCGGGCTGGCATGACACCGTTGGGGTGTCGTATGACGGTGTACCGTAGCTCCCTGACGGTGTTTGTGGGGGAGGGGCAGCGTAGTTGTCGTTAGGGATTATGTTGTTGTCGTTGTATGTAGGGGAAGGCTGGGGGGCAGGAGGAGCATAGTTTACTTTCGGGGGTGGCTGGGGGGTAGGGGGAGCATAGTTTACTTTAGGGGGTGGCTGGGGGGTAGGAGGAGCGTAGTTTACTTTAGGGGATGGCGGGGGGGTAGGAGGAGCGTAGTTTACGTTTGGGACGGGCTCGGGGATGGAGGGAACGAAATTATCGTTAGGGAATATGTTATTGTCGTAGGTTGGGGAGGGCTGGGGAGCTGGAGCTGGAGGGGCGCCGTAGCTGGGTGATGGTGCTGGTAAACTTGCCTGTTAAGAAAAGATATGAATCATTATGCTGTACCGGATCATGTGTGTACCAACACTTCCGTACCTCATTAAACTCAAGTACAGGAGGCTGACCATACTGCAGGAAGAGACCCACCTGAGGAGGACCATACCGATGGGAGAGGGCAAAGAAGCTAGACTTGACCTGGGTGATGGAGGTCGCCGTCAACACCAGCAGGAGCACGGAGCACGCCATGGCCAGGGACACACAACGATCTGCAACCGGTTTACACTTTAGTTCCTTTCACAAACATTATAGTCGCTTTACGTTTATTAGTAAGCACATACAGGCCTCAGGAGCAAAGGATAGGCACTGACGATGCTGCTATTTTCTCTGGAGATGAGACCCTGACAGCCCATTTTACGTGAGTCTTCGGGGCGTCACCCTTGAGACTTCTAATATTCAGAGATGTGTAGTCTAACCAAATTTTATTTATTTAGTTTAGTTTTTTACAATTAGTTTGGTGTTGGGCTTCTGACCACTGGAGGGCTGTTAAGACCACCACGATAGCTAGGTCACCACGACAGCTTGGCCCCCACGACAGCTTGGCCCCCACGACAGCTTGGCCCCCACGACAGCTTGGCCACCACGACAGCTTGGCCCCCCACGACAGCTTGGCCCCCACGACAGCTTGGCCCCCCACGACAGCTTGGCCCCCCACGACAGCTTGGCCCCCACGACAGCTTGGCCCCCACGACAGCTTGGCCCCCACGACAGCTTGGCCCCCACGACAGCTTGGCCCCCACGACAGCTTGGCCACCACGACAGCTTGGCCACCACGACAGCTTGGCCACCACGACAGCTTGGCCACCACGACAGCTTGGCCACCACGACAGCTTGGCCACCACGACAGCTTGGCCACCACGACAGCTTGGCCACCACGACAGCTTGGCCCCCCACGACAGCTTACCCTCCAGCTAAGCAAGTATATTTTAGTCTTAAAGATGGTCCAGGACTAAAGGATACTCTCAATGTATATTCACCGAGAAACAGGGTACACCTGCAGGTAAATATATGTCTGGTACAATGTATTATACTGATACAGTTAGTGTCCATGAACACGATTCTACATTAAAAAAATGATAAAATAGTACCCCATCTTATACTCTTATCTGTAGTCTCGCTAGAAAACGTAGAATGGTTATAAGCATTTTTAGTTTATGGTCGACAATCCGAAGTTAGGGCGGAACTTCGGCGTTAAACTCCACGTTAATCACACGCCATATTTTACACTTGACTTCAAGAAAGACTCCACGATAATGGCCTGGGGGGGGGGGGTGATTCTAAATGCTAAAATTTTATAAAGCACTTTCCTTGCGCTTACACCGACTAACCTACGCCCGTTACGTACCCCTAGACAATTCCCCCTACAAATTTAGGTGAGACTCGTCCAAAGCGTTTGGCATCTGACTTTGGACAGACAGACATTCAGTCTTAAAGGTATAGATAAATAAGTCCTCACCTGCAAAGCGAATCAATGAGATGTTGCTCTTGATCTGTTAA
Organism: Procambarus clarkii; assembly: GCF_040958095.1. Lineage (NCBI taxonomy): Eukaryota > Metazoa > Arthropoda > Malacostraca > Decapoda > Cambaridae > Procambarus > Procambarus clarkii. Next base: position 19,889,621 of record NC_091156.1, read on the forward strand.
TTTACGATTTCATAGAGACGTCACTCACCTGGTACATACATTACATAAAACAACACTTGATAACTGATTTTGGTTACATAAGGTTAGAATAGGATTCTTCACAGAGTAGCGATGACGTAGGGGGTACATACGTCTCAGGCTTTAGACGTACATACGTCTCAGGCTTTAGACGTACATACGTCTAAGACTCAGCTCTACGACCCTACTCATGGTAGGGTCAAACACTACTCGCAAACTTTTTGTGACTAATATTTGTGAGAGGTACTAAAGTGTGAACCGTCTTGGGCACAGGCCCCAAGTGGGCCTTCACATGACCACTTGGGGACTGTCAGTTCCAAAGATCTCAGTATATAGGCAAGACAACAACGTCTCTTTCTAGGCGATTAACAATGCATAAACAACAGGGCTCCATCAAGGAGCATTCTCCTCACACAACCAGACCATCACCAGAGAAATCTTAACACGCAACACAGAAATTATCGACTGATACAACGATGAAGGCACTAAGATTTTTGTCTTTCTCATTCTTTCTTAGCCTCCTAAAATCATAGACATTTTCCTAAGTATTGAAGCCTGCTCCTAAACCTACTATCTTCTCAATGATTTTCATCTCTTCTGCTGCTCTGTTAGCAGAAGAGATGATGATGATACTTGGATGATATTTCCAACATGGATAGATATAGATACCAACACCCTAGATGATATTTCCTTTACTAAACACCCGAAAAATGTTATGGACTTCTATCAGTAGTGTTTTGTTATAATTTACTGTTGGCTAACAGTTCTTTCCTAATTGCTTGTCTAATTTCTGCTTCTTGTTGGTCATTTCTAGTTTTGACTTCTAAACACACTTCCTTGATCGTCTCCTTCTCTTTTACAACTTGCTCATACGTTTCTTTAATTTCCTCTTTGTACTTTGCTAGTTCATTATTAACCTCATCTATGTGAGTTGTCAATGAAGTTTCTCTTTGCAAATCCTTGCCTAACTCTGTTAACCCTCAGTGTTCCTTGGAGTTGTTCACCATATGAGTATTTTCTTGTTAATTTCGTCAAACTCACCACTCTTCACTTTCCATACCTCATTTTCTTTCACTGGTTCCTTGATTTGTTCTTTCTGTATCTTAACCTTGTCCGTCAATACGGTATTTATCTTACTTTGCTGAAGAATACTTCCTTTTAAAGTGCAAAACTCATTCCTGAGCGCTCCATTTTCTTGTTCTAATTCACGTACTTTTTGTTCATAATTCTTTAACATGTCTTCAATAATTTCTAACCAGTCAAGAAAACTTTCTTTTATTATATCTTATGGTGATAATTTTTTAAACAATCATCTGTTGGTATGTTTACCTTCCCCGTGGTGGCGGCCATCTTTGTTATTGACGATCCTTTATTATGGAATATAAGCATTTCCAACTCGGAATTTTCACTCACTTTCACTTATTTCTTGTATCTTATTTACTTTTAAACTTCCTAATACTGTTATGTAACCTGTGACACCCCTTACAGCCCTCAACCTGTTCCCAATACTTAGGGAATTTGATATTCCTGGAGCCTGCTGCAGCGTGACTCTTGCCTCCTGGCGCTCTTGAACTGAGATATTTGAGAACTGAAAATTAGTACTCACGTATTTGTATTCACCTATTTGTGTCTGCAGGATCGAGCATTGACTCTTGGATCCCGCCTTTCAAGCCATCGGTTGTTTAAATCAAACCTCAACATTTCAGCAATGACTCCAGTCCGATTACCCGAGCATACCTAGTTTAAAAATTATGAATAGAATGTGCCTACACAACCTGCTTCTTCAGTGCATTCCATTTTTCCGCTACTCTCACGCTAAAAGAAAACTTCTGGAGCACCTTACCTTTTACTCCTGCCTGATGCTCCAACTTTTTTAACAGCCTTTTATGGGGTATTGTGTCAAAGGCTTTTTGTCAGTCCAGGAAAATACAGTCGGCCCACCCTTCTCTTTCCTGCCTAATTTTTGTTGCCTGTTCATAGAATTCTATTAAACCTGTGAGGCACGATTTACCATCCCTGAACCCATGTTGGTGGTGTGTTACAAAGTTATTTCCCTCCAGATGCTCTACGAGCCTTTTCCTCACGATCTTCTCCATCACCTTGCATGGTATACAAGTTAGGGAAACTGGCCTGTAGTTCAGTGCCTCTTGCCTGTCACCCTTCTTGTATATTGGGACTACGTTAGCTGTCTTCCAACTTTCTGGTAAGTCTCCTGTTTCCAGTGACCTGCTATACACCATAGAGAGTGGCACACTTAGTGCTTCTGCACCTTCCTTTAGTATCCATGGTGAGATTCTGTCAGGCCTAAAAGCCTTTGTCACATCCAGCTCCAGCAGACACCTTTTGATCTCATCACTGGTGAGGTCAAATTCCTCCAAGGTTGCTTGGTTTGCCGCCTCCTCATTTAGAGCAGGGGCTTCTCCTTGTTCTGTTGTGAAGACCTCTTGGAATCTCTTGTCGAGTTCTTCACACACCACCTTGTCATTCTCTGTGTATCTGTTCTCCCCTTTTCTCAGTTTCATCAATTGTTCCTTCACTGTTGTTTTCCTCCTGATGTGGCTGTGGAGCAGTTTTGGTTGGATCTTTGCTTTACTTGCTATGTAATTTTCAAACTGTCTCTGCTTCCCTCTTCACTCTGAGGTACTCATTTTTGGCCTTCTAGTATCTCTCCCTGCTCTCCGGTGTTCTGTTATTTCTGTAGTTTCTCCATGTTCTTTTATTCAGTTGCTTCGCTACCTTACATTCCTGGTTGAACCATGGGTTTTTCTGTTTTTCTCCTTTTGGACGGGGATAAACCTGTCTGCAGCTTCCTGGCACTTCTGGGTGACAAAATCCATCATGTCCTACACATTCTTGTCTCTAAGTTCTGTTTCCCATGGTATTCCCCTGAGGAAGTTCCTCATCTCGTCATACTTTCCTCTTCGGTAATTTAGTCTTATTCCCTCCGATCCCATCCTTGAATAGGTTATCCCTACCTCCACCAAGTACTCAAAGCTTAGTACACTGTGGTCACTCATTCCTATGGGGGCTTCAACTTTGACTTCCCTTATTTCTGACTCATTCAGGGTGAATATCAAGTCGAGTCTAGCTGGTTCATCATTGCCTCTCACTCTTGTGGGTTCCTTGACATGCTGGCTCAGAAAATTCCTTGTTGCCACTTCCAAGAGTTTAGCTCTCCATGTATCTGCACCACCATGTGGGTCCCCATTTTCCCAGTCTATCTTTCCATGGTTGAAATCGCCATTATTAAGGGTCTTGAGCCATTCCTGCGGGCAACTGAAGCTGCTCTCTCTATTATATTAATGATTGCCATGTTGTTCTTATTAAACTCCTCTCTAGGTCTTCTGTCATTTAGGGGAGGGTTGTAAATGTCTGCCACTATTATCTTAGGTCCTCCCATTGTTATAGTTCCTGTTATGTAATCTCTGAACCCGTCACAGTCCGGAATTCCCATCTAATCAAAACTTCGGTCCTTCCCTTATCAGCATGGCCACTCCTCCACCTCCTCTCCCTTCCCTCTCTTTCCTTACTATATAGTAGTCATTTGGAAACACAGCGTCTGTTATGACTCCTGACAATTTTGTTTCCATGATTCCTATTACATCAGGGTTTTCTTCTTGCGCCCTTTCTGCCAGTTCACTTGCTTATTGCTAATCCCATCAATGTTTGAGTACATTATCTTGACGCTCACTTTCTTATATCCAATTTCACCCTCACTTCCCACAAGTGTAGGAAGTTGTTCCATGGTCATTGCTACTTGGGTAGGCTCATCCTCCTGTGAGGTAGTTGCCAGGGGTTCAGGGGGAGGTGGAGTGGGGGATGGAAGGCTTACGTCTTGCTCAGGCTTGCTTGGGGCAGGAAGAAGTCCTGAGGGCGAGGGGGCAGGAAGAAGTCCTGAGGGCGAGGGGGCAGGAAGAAGTCCTGAGGGCGAGGGGGCAGGGACTGCTTGTGGAGCAACCTGTCCTCTTAAAAAGAACGTCGCTTTTGGCCGTTTGCCCGTATGGCCGAATTTGGACGTAATTTGAAAATGAAAATAAATTTGGGTTTTTTTTTTTCAACAACAGTAAGTTAAGGGTCCTCTGATAGGTTAGGTGGGCAGGAAATTCTCAAAGTTTCAAAACGTTATGAAAAAAGTTAATTTAAAGTGTCCTCTTATAACCTCTGCGCGTACACCGGACAACTCAAATAGAAAACGGAACAGAGCGTCACTTTTGTGAGTCGATTTCATTTCAAATTACGTCCAAATTTAGCCATAGTGCGCATACCAGCCAAAAGTGACGTTATTTTTAAGAGGACGGGTTGCGTGGAGAGGGCACGCCCTCCTGCGGAGTAGTTGACAGGGGTTTGGGGGGAGGTGGAGTGGGGGATGGAGGGCTTAGGTCTCGCCTGGGCCTGCTTGGGGCAGGAAGACTACCAGGGGCTGGGAAAGCAGGGGATACTTGGGGTAAGGGGAGGGGGAGGGGGAGGATTTGGGTTTCATGATGGGCATTGTGCAGGGGCAAGGAAGGGTTTGTGCTGGGGGATAGGGGGAGCCCAAATTTGGTGGTGAGCTGGGGTGTTGCATTATCCCCTGGGGTTCCTGAGTTGCTGGATTGGGATTCCCCACTCCCATCTGGGATTGCTGGGTTGGAGGCTGAGGTTCCCTGGCTCCTTTCTCTCTCCTTGCGCCTTTTCCTTGCATCTGCTGCCCTTACTATCTCGTCTCTGGTCATGTCCCTCTGAACATATACCTCTTTGTAATTCCTTGCATCCCTCGGCTTGCTCTTCTTTACTAGGATGTCCTCTTTGATGACCTCGCTCTTGATGACCTTGATCAATCTCTTTTTGTCTCTGTTGTACTGGCCAATCCGGAAAAACTGTTCTATGTCTCGTTCAGCCCCTTCCATTCCTATCTTCTTTAATATCCCTGCCACTGCAGCTTTGTCTTTAGTCCTCCATTCCTCCCTTGTGGAGCCCTCTTGTTCCTTCACACCTACCACTACTACAGCTCTTTTCCTTTCCATTAGCTGGCTTGTGCATCTAGCTGCCTCCTGTGAGGTTACTGCTTTCATTACAACTTCCTTGACTGTGCACATAGCATCTGGGCTCTTCAGCATTTCAGCAAAGGTTGGACCAATTGTAGGGGTCCCTGCCATTACTACATCTCTTGGTACCTGGGGGCAGGTTGCCTGGGGCAGAGTCTGATGAGGGCCTGTTTTTAGGCTTTTTATCTTCTCTTGTGCTGCACTTACTTCTATCTGCAGCTTACATATAGTTTCCCTCAGGTCCTTCAATTCCCCACTGATTTCTTTCCATACCTTAGCAATCATCTCCATATGTGACTCGTCCAGTCCCTCTCCTCCAGCTTTGTTCTGCTGTGTGTGTGTGTGTGTGTGTAATTACTATTTGCATTTACTATTTGTCTCTGCAGAATCGAGCTATTAGCTCTTGGACCCCGCCTTTCTAACCAATTTATTTTTCCTCTATTACGTCTACTACATATATTTCTCTTTAACACACACACACACACACACACACACACACACACACACACACACACACACACACACATTAGGAAGTGATGTGGTGGAGGCTGACTCCATACACAGTTTCAAGTGTAGATATGACAGAGCCCGATAGGCTCAGGAATCTGTACACCTGTTGATTGACGGTT